>NW_009625913.1:27752-81937 GCF_000690535.1 Cariama cristata | reverse complement strand
CTGAATTTCCTCTAGCTTTATCTTATCGTGGGCCTTGGGAATTTTTTTTTAAATTGCAGTCTTAGGCTTTGGAACTCTTAAGAGAGGGAATCTCCACTTTTCTGTGCCTTTATACATCTATGTGGTAGTTATACTACCAGCAGTTCCCTGACACAGAGACACGTTCTTCTCTTGAACTGGATTTGTACAGTGCAGAAAAATATCATCAAAGTGTGTTTGGCTCATGGGCATTTTGATGACCTCCTACCCACTTGGCTTACCTACTTACCCACTAATCTAGGTAGTTAAAGGTCTTATTTCAGGTTTCTAGCTGAAGTGTTGTCTCCCAAATCTCAGTGCTGCATATGTGTAAACACAGATTTGCGTGTGGATAGGGGATACAAAATTTGGGAATACCTGTCCAGTACAGTTTTGAATCGGCTACAGAAATGCAGAATATAAATGAGCTTAATCGGTTGCTTTTAGTCCCGTTTCAACTGTAAACATGTATTCTGATACTTCATTGCAGTTCTCTTCTGTGCCTTGTAAATTAATTGTAGTGACTCAGTGTCTGAGGTTTAAGCTAATCAGATAACTTGCCTGGCATCTCTGCCTCCCCATGCAGTACCTGGGTGAAGCTTTTAAAGGTTTTTACAGATGCTTTTTCACTTGCCACATCTTTAGGTTCTGATTTTTATTCACAGTTTTAACCTGTGAAAGGAGCTATTTAATAGCTCCTGTAACTCCCAAATTATTTAATTTTTTTGTTGCACAGAGCCTTGACCTCATTTACTACTTGCAAATGCCATATAAACCATAAGTTTCTCCATATATTTACCTTTGAGAGATATGTAAAAGTGAGAATATCATTGTGGAAGATCAGATTTTTGTGCTGTGCAGCTCTCAGCAACTTATTGGAATTTTAAAATTACCTAGAGCATAAAAAGAAGAGACATGAAGAGGAAGGTTAGGACAGTCTGGAAGGAAAAAGTATATAATCTGGTGTAATTTACACACAGATATGCATTTCAAGTGTGAAAAGGAGAGAAATGCTTCTTTCTCTGCTCCAGCTAGAGAAACCTGTAGTGCAAGGGGCCACGTGGACTTAAATTCTTTTCTTTACACGTGAACTAATTCTTTCTGAATGGGCGGAGATTTGAGTGAGGCTGCAGTGTGAGGATGTGGTTTCTGGAACACTTGTTCTGCAGAGCTGACTGATGGAATTAGTGTTTTAGTAAAGTTGTAGAATGGTTCAGTGTGGTTTGGTTTTGGTTTGGGTTTTTTTTTCCTTGCATCAGGAGTAGCTTTATATCTAGGTACTGTGTAAGTGTGCTCTGGAAATGGAAAACTAGCTTTAGTACTTGAAAAGGTGTATGTTCACAGATCTGTCCTTTTTTTAGCTTCTGCCCCCCAAAAAGATAAAACCTACATCAGTAGCAGAAGCAGAGCTTTGCTTTGTTGAGAAGGGTGGGAACCTGTGTGGCATCGGAAAGTCACTCCAACATCCTGTTTATTGGAAACTAAATATGTCTTTAACACATAGGCAGCTATGGGCCCGTATACATTGTTTTACAGATCTGAACAGATCCACTGAAGGATGGAGAGAGCATGGAGTAGCCTACAGGAAAAAGACACAAAATGTACCAGTGCCTTTGAAAGGTTTTCTCTACAATATACCATCTCTTTGTGAACGGTGGCACAGAGACCAAAACACATTGTGTTGAATGAGTTTTTCCTTGATTTCTGTTCATGCATTTTTCTTTTCCCTTCCACCCTCCTCTCCCCAGCCACAAGCTTAAAAGTCTGTAAACTCTTCTGAGTGTCACACAAAATACACCTGAAGAGAGAGAGGGTTAAGAAAATGGCCTATACTGTCTGGAGAGGGCGAAAATGCGTGCTGTTATACTTCTGAGGTCCCTTTCTCACATCTTGCTTGTATCACCTGCACTGAGGTTACTTTGTGTGATGAATTAGTAGAAGGACATGCCAAGACTGTTCATCTGCCAGAATAACAGGTATTCATCTTACCAAAAATGACGAACTAGCTTAGATATCATAACAAAGGTATCTGATGCTTGTTAGACTAATTAGTCCTCCTCTGGTGCCTCTGCTCAGTATTTGTCAGGACATGATATGTGAAGCAAAGACATGGTTCAGCTCTAGTGCAAATAATTTTTAAGTTTTTCCTGTATCTCAAAACATAATGATTCAGACCGGAGAACCACCTGTTTCAGTTCCTTGTATCCCACAGTTGCTAGAAATGGATGCCCAATGGAAAGTAAGAACAAGTCAAGAGTATGTCAAGTGTATAATGTTTCTTTCTAAAGTACTCTTTTGGCCTCCAACTATTTTCACTTCATTTTTAGATATTTTTTTTTTTTCCTGAACCTGATCTGGTTTATCTGTTTAGTAAATCCATGGTCATCTCTCTCATGAAACTGTGCAGCCTGTCCTTGATGAACCTATGTAAACTTTTTGTGCACATAGTAGCCTTTGGTAAGGAATTCCTGAGGTCTGTCACTTGTTGCCTACACAGCTACTTGTGTTTTTCATGCTGACACCTCTTTGGCTTCATTTGACACCCTGATTTCTATATTGGAACAAAAGTAAACTCTTAATAGTGTTTTTTTTTTCTTTTCATAACACTAGTGAGTTTGTGGACCTCTGTCACATCTCCTTGTTAGTTACATCTGTTTCAGGCTGCAGAAGCCCAGCCTACTAGTTTGCTTCTCCTCTGTGGAGCTGATTTGAATCTTGTTGCCCTTCCATGAACTTTTTCCAGTTGTAATACATTTTGAGAGACGACCAGAACTACTCACGTCATGCCAGTTCTTGGCAATCTGTAAACTTATACCATAAAAATAAGATTTTAAGGGCTTCCACCTCCCCCTCCCATTCCTTCCTAAAATTTTCTGTTTCCTAAAATGTTTCATTTTCTGTTTTGATGGCTGCTGTAAGTATACTTTGATACTTACATCAAAATATCTACTGTAACCCCAGTGTTCTGGAGCCTATCTGGAGAGTGGATCTGTGGATTGTTTTATTCCATGCAAAACACTCTTATTTACATTTCTGGTGCCATTTTATTTTCCGGACACCCAGTATTTTAAGTTCTTTCTGCAATAACTCAATTTTCAATTCCTCCTTATCTTACTCAAATACCTTTTGTTTCATTAGCAAATTTGGTCACTTCATTGCTTACTCCCTTTTCCAGGTCACTTATGAATATGTTGAACAGCACAGTTCCTACAGCACAGACCTCTGACTCTTTCTTTTATGCTGTTACTTGTCTTTAGTCAATATTATACTCTTACATTTTGTCTGTTCAGTTTCTTTGAAAGATTTTGGGAGAGATCTTGTTAAATGTCTTCTGGAAATTTAACTTGACAGAGTTACTCTTAAATGAAAATTGAATTCTTCATTTTGTAGCTGCGTGATTACCCTTGCAGTCAGCTTCAGTAGGTTTCCGAGGCAGGCATTCTCTTCATAGAAACCATAGCAGCTTTTCTCTGAATAGAGAGAATTGGTAGACACAGGAATAAATGCTATCCTTTGTAATTTCTCTCTATATACTCTCTCTAATACTAATAAGTGCCTAAATATTATCTCTTTGCCTAATGTGAGGCTTACAGGCCTGTAGTTGCCACTTTCATCACAAACCTTTCTTTAAAGTTACATTTATGTTTCACAGCAGTCAGAGATTGAGGTGAGGTTTAAGAAATGGGGGCATGCATAGATTCATATTTTTGTCAAAGGAGAAGATAACAAAAATGACTCACTGAAGGCTTGAAGGTTTGCCAGAAGCCAGAGTTCAGAATGTAAAACTCTTTCTTTATCATCTTGATGGAGAAAGCTTTGATATCATGTGCAGAAATGCAAACATCTTTTGCCCTTTTCTGTCATTGTCTTCAGCACCAGAAGATTTTAAGCTAATATAATAGTTCATTACAAACATTTGTATTTAGCCACAGTTGTGTAAAGTACTGATAAACTTTAGATGTCCTGTGAGGACTAATATATAAATGGCTTTAAGAGAAGCAGTCAAAAATTACAAATATGTGAATGCAGTTCTTAATCTTCTCTACAAAAATGCTTTTTGTAGGATTCTCAGGCTTTCCCCCAAAGGATTCTCCTTCACTGTGTTTATTTTCCTGTTTTCAAAGTCCATTCCATAGCAAGGCAAAGTAGCGCTTGCACCAACATGTAAACTTTGGGAAGGCTGTAAACATTACTCCAGTGTAACTTCAGCTGATGAGATAAGGGGACATGCTTTACAAATAGGTAGATTGTTAGTCACATCTGGTAATTGAAGCTACTCCTTGTGCAAGTGCACAGATTGTACTTCTTCAGAAATTAGATTACTGTTTTGTTCCATCCACAGAAGCAAGGAGCTGAATATTTTCCACTTAAAGTAATATGTGACAGCAGGGAAACAAGGATAGACTGGTAATGCTGGATGTATTCAGTAGTGTAAGTGGGGCAGAACTGTCTGAATATTTGGGGGTTTGCACCAACTAATGTAGAAGACAGAAACAAATATTAAACCTGACTATACCAAAATCCTGTTTGAAGTATAGGTACATTGCAATAGCAGTTATACAAAAAGTGGACAAGTTTGGCATGTAACTATAGTAGTTCAAATTTATAGTCTTTAAAAAAAAAAAAAAATCACAGTAGGTTTCACAACTTGAAAGTTTTCTCAAAGAAAGGCAAGAAAGGGTAAACATATGAAGAGAAGACTACCAATGCATTTGATCTTTATTTTCATTATGGCCTTAACAAAAAAGGCTAGATGAGAGATGACACATAACTTTTACGACTTAATTTTATTAAGGCCAGAAGAAAGACGTGCTTACTAGTAGCTAAATCCTCAGTATGTGAAGCAATCTCTGAATGGTAGTGGGGACACATGGATCGTCGAAGTTCCAAATAGCTGGATGAAGTCAAAAGTAAATTTTTTTTTTTTTTTCTTGAAGAAGCAGTAGTAGCAGCATGGAATGCGGGGAAAGAAAGAAGAAAGTAAGACAGATCGGTGCAATTGTGATTTACAAATGCATACAGGAACAAATTATTTGTATTTGGAGAATAATAATATTAAAAATAGATGACATTGGTTTGATCTAATAAGTTTTTGACAAATCTGATAGTATCTTTTATTTTGGCCAGAATAATGTATCTAATGGACGAAGTAAAGCTGTTGAGAAACACTATTGTGAATTTGACAAAGCTTTCAATACTCTCCTACAAGACAGCATTCTCCTAACCAAACTAAGGAGATATGGATGGTGGTGTACTTTGATTAGAAAAAAATATAGCTTTTTGTGATTAAGCTATCAACGCAAGAGAGGATCTTAGGTGAGGTTGTACCCAGCTGCATTATAAGTCTATGATTTCATTAATGATTTAGTGGATGGAACAGAGTAGGTGCTATCAGACTTGATAACTTTTTTGGGGAGGAGTTACAACTCTTGGGAAGACAGAATGAGAATGTTCTAGACAAACCAGAGTGGTGATCTGAAATCAGAAGATGAAGCTGAAATACAGACACAAATTTTCTGCCTAGAATGAGGGGGAGTATGAAAGAAGAAATAGGAGATGCAGAATACTTAGTTCTCCCAGTAATAATAGTAATATGAAGTAACAGTATTGCAAAGAGGATCTGGGGCTTATGCTAGATGTTAAAATGTAACAAATATATGACAGGAAAATTAACAGGCTACCATATGTGAGACAAGGAATTGATCATCCCTCCTCTTTGGGTGGTGACTATGAAGTCTCAGCTGCAAATTGTATTTCAAGAAATGTAGACCAATTGGCAAGAGTCCAGAGAGGAACTTCAGTAACAAACGCATTGGAAAACATGAGCTATGAGGAAAGATTGAAATTTAGAAAAGATTAAGACTAAACAAATTGTCAGGGATGGATTAGCATTCTGCTTAAGTGAAAGAGCAGGGGTAGATAGCTTCTTGAGGTTCTTTTTAGGACAGCACTTCAGCAGTGGTAGTTTTGGGTTCTGCAAAAGCCATACTCTTTTGGCAGTAGCTGCTTGAATAGAATGAGTGCCCATGCAAAAAGAGAGAAGTAGAGACAAAGACAAAGTAATCACCACTGACTTTTTCATGTGACCTTGATTATGAAGTGGATATGAAACTCATTTTTCTTAACTTCTCGAGTACTGAGAGAGTTTGCAAATCTCTCCAAATAAGGAACGGTAATGCTATGTCTATTAGATCTTGTAGTTGTTCAACCACCACCATCAGCTCGCTTCTACCCACAGCAATTTTTGAATGCGCCACATGCAGGATATAATTCCAGATAGTCTCATGCAAGCAATCTGTTCAAGTGTGTGAATTCCTACTGTTGAGATAAAAATGTGAAGCCAAGTGTTGGGAGAATATTTTGTTCCTTGTCTTTTGAAGCAACATGCAGACTCTTTTGATAACATCAAAAAGGGAAGAATGAAGTTTGTGCCAGTGCAGAGATTTCCATAATTCCTGATAAAAATTAAAAAAAAACTTTAAAAAAAGAGACTTCTAAATCCAACACTGTCACACATTATTTTATTTAGAATAGAAAATAGAATTAAATTGAAATATGCAAAAATGAGAATGAGGCCTTCCCCCCCTACCCCCTGAGGTAGACCCCAACTGTTCTTTTGGATCCAATATATAAGAATTCTTCTTTTGACTTTCCTTTTTAAGGAACTTGTACTGCCTTTGTGGATATGCTGAGAAAGTGTAAAAATAGTGCAGAAATTGTGTAAAATGCAGAAATACTTTGAAACTTCTAAACAGAAGCATGTTGGAAGTATCGGTAACCTTCATATTCTGAGACAAGGATAGACTATTTTTGCAGACTGGGGAAGGGATTTCCTGAAACGTTCCTGGAATGTAGTTTTGCTGGGGTTTAGCTCTTAGAATAAATACCACATCAGTGAGCTGCAGCAGAAGTGTAGTTCTAGTTCCCAAGGTGTGTGTGGTTGAGAGTTGTGTGAGAATTCATCTGTTTGCCAAGCATTGTGGAAAGCAGTTGTAGTAACAGAAAAAAATGTGAGAAGTGTATGTTTGACGAATGACTGAAGAGATGGTCAACGGACAACAGGAAGAACCTGAAATCCAGGATACAGAGCATTGCTGATCTTGCCTATGTTCAGACATTCCCTGCTGCATCTGCATCGATCTCCTTAAAGCAAGTGGCATCTGTGTATCGATGCAGATAGGCTGCCTGAAGCATAAGCTGCTGAATGCAGTCAGGGCCTGTGCCTGCAATGGCACTGCCCTCCAGCAATGATAAGGGACAAGTGGCAACTGTAAATAAGATATATTAGATGTAATAAAAGTTCCTCAAAACAATGACCAGAAATTTGAGAAACCTGTCAGCTGCAAATTAGAGAAGAATGATTGTGAAGTTTAGATGAGCAAATGTGACACTTGGAAAAGGTACATTGCTTGTTTCACTGAGCAAATGCATGTTGTGTGAAAAGGAATTTGGAAAAGAAACTGATTTCAAACAACTCAGCAAATTGATTTTAATTTGTTGTAGTGTCCTGCATGAAGTCTCACCAACTTTTCCTAGTGTAGAGCAGAGCAAAATTCTTAGAGCTCTGTTTGACATGATAAAACTCTTCAGTAAGAAGTAAGCAGTGAGAAGAAGAGATCAATAGAAAAAATGCCTTATTTCTGAAATTCATTTGGCTTTGCTTTATTGTGAATTCTTAGTGTCATTATCTTGTGGTAAGAATTTAGTAGAGGTGATAAAACTTGATTATTATTTGATATTTAATGGTGATCATGTTGATCATTAAATTACAGAGAATGAAAAAAATTTGTACTACATTTTAAGTGATCATCCCCTTAAAGATGATGCTTGTTATTTTCCCCCCTGAAACTTTATCAGGAAATGGAAACTAAGTGGCTTGAGTACATTTCAATTATTTTCCTTACTTAAAGTAGCAATAATTTGTGTGTGTGCATAATATATTCACATAAGGATTGTGGATTTGTTTCGGTGGTTTGTTTTGTGTTTTGTTGTTTTTTTTTTTTTTTTTTTTTAAATTGAATTTACTTTTGATTTAAACTTAATTCAGTACTATAGCACCTTTGTATTTAGAGAATTATTTTTCCTGATTCTCATCCGACATGCTGAAGTTTCCAGACAAGTGACTATATAAGTTTCTGTACACATTAATTATGCATTCGGAAGCTAATGCATTAAGTTCTTAAAGGGAACATGCATGCAGAAGTGGAAGATCTCAGAATAAATCTCTTGTAGGCAAAAAAAGAAACCCCCAAACACTCAAAAGTTCCATTACTAATCCACAGTCTTTAGGATTCAGCTGGAAGTCTTATATCCCTTCCCTGCTACTTCTTGCAAAATTATGAATTCTGGGCTTTTAAAACTACTTCTGCGGCATCTGTTTATGTAAATTATGTGATTGGTAGTTAAGATAATTATTTAGTTTTGTGTAGAGTAAAGACATCTCTGAAAGTGATCTTTTTTAACATTGTTAAAAGATGAAGTATTTAAAGTATAAGCAACTCCTAATGTAGGCAGAAACTTCCTAACAAAGCCAGCCCAAATCTTGATGTTGTAAGACATTTTCACATTTTTAAAGTCTGTGCAGTCCAGTTTCCATGCCTGGCTTTACAGAGCTTATTGTTTACCTATCCAAAGACTTTTTTTTTTTCTTAATTATGGTTAAGGATATGGGAAGAACTTCTAAGGAATCCAAAGTCTCAATTATAAAGGAGGTTTTGTTTATTTCTACCTTGTTTGTTTAATTCTGGGATCACAGGTTTTTGATGTGAACTGTCCATCATTAACTAGCCTTCAGAATTAATTACCAAGTTACTTGGAAATACCTAATTTTTGAGGAATATTTTAATAATGCAAGCTATGGCGAGACCAAAGGTAATGCTTTTCGCCATTGGATCTTATTTTACATCAGTGACGATATCTAGAGATGGCATCTTTATCAGAATCTGTTGTAACATGACGTCTCCCTGAAATGGATATTCTATTGCTTTAGTGGCTATAAAAACATCTCATCAAACATGTTGTGGTCTGGCAGAGTCATACATGAGAACTTTAGGAGGAAAGAAGGAAAAATTTTTCTGCACTTGAAAGTCAAAGAGCAGATGTTACTGCATTTCAAGCACTGGAAAAAGTAGACAGAAGTTGTCAGAAACTTTTGGAGCTCTCAGACCGAGCTCATTGAAGAGGGTGATGTGGGGAGATGCCTGCTGCTGGTTAATGGAGGCTGTGGATACTCACCTCTAATTAGGTACCAGTATTCTTCCCGCAAAGCATGGAGAGAGTCGGGCATCCAAGAAACCAGGCTGCTGAATGGGGAGCTGCTTGTGCCGCCTTCATTAGACAGATCTAGACTGTTTTACTCCACTTGTTATAGGCTTCCACAATCTCAGCTCCTGTTGGTTGCCCTCTGAGAGTCCAAAAACCTCTTAGGCAGCAGAAAGATTAATGTTTGCTTCATTGGAAGCAAAAATTGGTAAATTTGTTATTGTTTTACAGCTTTGTTTTCAATCTCCCAAATCCTGAGAACCTAAACCACCCTAATGGGGTTGTCTATGCTTATGCCACATGACTCTTCATGTCTTTGTGTGGTCCCTCTAAATACAGGTGATCTGCCTCTGGCCCTTCCTTGCAAGAGCTGACGTGATACGCATGTCCCAAACATGTCTAAGGATTGGGACTCTGCTCCGCTGTGCTCGAGAAAAGTACTGCGCTTCTGGGTGTTTGACTCTGTATTTCTGGTTGGAGCAATTGAAACCTGTGGTAACGTTAGTGTTGAAGAGCAGCTAGCCGAACATTGAAGTGCCTGAAGCGATAGTGTTTGAGCAGTAGCCCTAAGCAACTGTACTTACATGTGGCCTCAGCAGTCTGTTTGCACTTACTAGGCTGCCTAAGCATGTGAGAGAAGATCTTAATTTGTGAAAGCTGATATCTACGTGCTTGTTAAAATCTGGCTCTTTTGTTCCAGCACTAATTCTCTAGTCTAATATAGTAATTTAATCTTTAAAAACAGAGTTCCCTGATCATTTTTGATCTCTGGCTAATATTTTCAATGATTCAGGCTTCCTTCTAGTGCGTAAAATGAATATTTAGATATGCCTAAGCATATAACATGTATGTGATTACTTAATAAAGTGTGTTATTTGTGTAGCCTAAATGGATGATGTTTGTGCCTGTAACATTTGGTGTTTTTTTTCCCATTGTATCCTTAATGTGTGATACACAATCGGATTAGGTTTTCACTCTGCCTTTCTGAATGTGAAACCGTTGGATGTGCTTTTATCTACATTTTTTTAATGTGTTTATTAAACAGGTTAACTAAGTGGAATTTTAAGAAAGCTTTTTATTTGTTGATGGGGAAGAGTTTGATATCCTACAATCAGATGGATATTAAAAGAAACCCGCATGGGAATTCACCTGTTGCGTCTGTGTGCTAAAGTTCCAGATAAGATTGTTGGGTGTTCTTGCAAGATACCCATGATCAATCTGTGCCATGTATGCTGGCAGAGAACTGTTTCATAAATCAAAATCATTGCTGTTATATACTGATTTGTGAAACATACAGGCTTGCGCATAAATTATCACTTTGCTTAATACTGTGAATATAGTCTTCTGAAATATTTTTCTTTTTGGAGTCTTAACTTTTCTTTAGAGAATGTTTGCAGTTTTGTCATCGAAGTAATTTCCTGTATTACCTGCTACTGTTTGCACGTACTTGTGTGAATGCTAAAGAGATGGGAATTGAAACATACAGGGATTTTTGTTTTGTTTTAAATACTCTGCAGGAACATGAGGAAATTCCTTAATCACTTCAAACCCCTCTCTAAGTTGAAGTGTGCAGGCTTTCTTCTGCTGGGATTACTTTAATGGAACTGGAACCCATTGAGTTGTTGCAGTAATATAACAGGAACAGCTAGCTACATGTGGTTTTAACAATAAGTGTTATTTGGAGGAGTTAACGGAGTTTCAGATGTTTCAAAATCCTTTGAGTGTAATAATAATACTATATTTGGTTATAAACTAAATACTTTCAGTGTACATACTACTTTAGGATTTGTATTATAAAAGTGGGCTGTGAAAAAAATGTAAAAGGTGGTATTTTTTTAGGCTGCTAATTGTAAGTTTTAACTCTGATATTGTTCAATATTGCTATCTATTGAAAGTCTATACTATCAAAATTTCTTTATCTACAAAGTTCACTTTGGCAATTTTTTTTGGACAAATTTTGCTTCTGAATTTTCTACACATACTTGTCTTGCATTTGTCCTCTTGCAAGTCTCTCTTTCTTGACAGTCACCTCTTGATTTTCTGGAAATCCGGCTGCTTCCATTTATATACTAGATCTATACACAGTGGTGGTTAATTTTTATTATGATGCTGGGCATCCTTCATTTTTGGCCTGGTTTCTCAAATTTGTATTAAAGCTGTATATGCAAGCCCATTCCTGTAAAAATGGACAAATGAAACTCTCCTCATCTGTCATATAATGAAAACAATTGTTTTTCTGCCTAGGTAGTATGTTTGCTTGTTGGTAAATAGCCGCTATATTAATGGCTGCCAAAACAAAAACCGTATGCATCTGTTGTTTCTGATGGCAGGAGGTAGTTCTCCCCTTTCTTCTGCACCTCTGCTTTGCACCCTGAACTGTGTTTTAAAACCATGTTAAGTGCAGTAATTTCTGTATTAAAACAGAGAGCTCTAAATTAAGAGCATAACATTCATTCTGTACCATAGTGGCTAAAGAGAAAATTTGCCCTGATCTCAGTGCTATTTAGGTATTGCAGTTTATCTGGTGTGTGACAAAATCTTACGTGTTCATAAGGTTTTTGTTTAGGCTTTAAAAGTCCTCCTCCTAAACATATTGTTTACTTTGAATAAGCATTTCAAGCATATTAGGGGCGACCAAGCGTGTTAGGTGACACTGGTTTGTACATCTATATTCATCTGACACATTATAGTTCTCATAACATGTTTCTAAAGCAAAATGCTGTAGGCACATTTGCTGGCTTAATTGGTGTCTGATAAGTTGCTAAGTGCCATGTAGATTTTACAGAAAACAGACTGTGGATCTTTCTTTAAGTAATGGAATTAGTAAAAATACGAAGAATTTTTATAACTGTAGATTAGAGGTTGTCTTGAGGTTATTCAGTTTTCTACCCCTTTTTCTTCCCCCTACATCTTTGTAAATTGTATTTCTATAAAATTGTGACTCATTTTTGTACTTTTTTGACTATAAACATACATACAAATGCTTACTTCATTAAAAGCCCATGAAGTTTCCATGATGTTCAAAACTAGGAAACTGGATGAAGAATGAAAGAACAAAATTCAGGTCTGGCAGTAGTTGTATCTTAATGATAGTATTTGTGATGGCTCTTAGACTACTTTGCAAATTGCATGTTGTGATTCGACTAAACTGCTCAAACTGGTTTCCTAGAGTAAGACACAAATGTACATAAATGTAGAGATATCTGAGAGGAAGCTGCACCAAATGTAGTTAGAGTTATGAATCTCTTTAGCCAAGAGATGTGGTCTGAATAGCAAAATTGGTTTGGGGGAAAAATTGTGCTTACCTTTTGGTAGCAGCCTATCTCTGATAGCAAGGAATCTCTTCAGTGTGATGTGCATCACTGATCTTTTTGTAAATATGTGGCAAAGCAACAAAGACAGAGCCCTTCTGAGCAGGAAATGATGCTGGAAAGAGCCCAGAGATGAATGATGCTTAGTGGAGTTGAAGTGTAACTTGGAGCTCTAGTAAGGGACCACTACTACTAGGCTGTGAAGCTGTAGTTGTTTCTCTTGAGGTAAGTTATAAAGTCCTTGCAGAAAAGCAGGAGGCAGCTCTTCTGTTAACAAGCAAAAGGGGAACCTGAAATGCAAGATGCCCCAGACACTGGAATGGCAAATTTTTCCACGGGTAGCCACGATATTGCTGACCTGAGCACTCACTTTCTGAAGCTTATGTTCTTCTTTCTCTGACTTTAATTGCCCCCTAAGTTATCTAAGTAAAATGGGCTCAGTGCTTGTATGTATTGTCTAGTACTGGTGATACAGGAGGTATATCCAAATATTAAGTGCAAGCTGGAGTTGAATTCTCAGAAAGCTTTTCTATAGAAATGCAAACACAGCCTATTTGCTTATCAAACCCTCACAGACGGTTGCACCTGGATAATCTATGCATGATGGTGTGCTTACCAGCTTGGTGTTGATCAATGTTTGCCACCCAGATCTGTGGGAACATTTGATGTTATGATTCAATCTGTGCATGAGTGAGGTAACCATCTTGCAGAACACGTTTTATTTAGTAGATTAAGTGTTATAAAAGATAAGAGAGTGATCCAATTAAAAAACAAAATTTGTCATAAAAGTACTTTTCTACTTCTCCTTCATTGACATGGAGAATGGTTGCAATTTCAGCTTTGTACAACTCTAGCTTATTGAATAAGCCAAATTTTACCCTCCTAGCATTTTTGAAAACAAGATTTAAATAGCTGAAAATCTGTGTTTCCTTACCAAAACAAGCTTTTAAATTTAATTTAAAATTAAATTTTGTGTTTGTTGTGATTTGTCAAATCACAACAAATTAAAAATTAAATTTTTTTAAAAAAATTAAAATTACATTTTTTCCCTAAAGTTTATTGAATTTATGCCTGAGTTGAAAGCCCTGATATGAAAGGACTTGTTACTTTGAATGAGAAAGGAAACTTATTAGAGGAATAGAATTATGATGAAGAGTGAAGACCATGACATACTATGTATATCATACTATAGCAGAAGGGAGAGATTGGCTTGTGTTGGAGATTATGCATTACATAAATTGTGCTAACCTGTCTCTGTAGAAAAAATCTTTAAACTTTATGCCTCAAAAAAAAAAGTTTACTTTGTCTAGAAGTATTTCAGAAGTAAGGGCAGTAAGTACTGGACCAGTAAATTAGGCACTAAAGGTTAAATGATGGCTATTGAGTATCTCAAGATACTCTAGATACAGACCAGGTATCTGTTTGGGCCAAGCTACAGGCAATCTTTGCCAAGATTGAGCACTCAACAGCCCTTAATTGGAGCAGACTAAACTTTCTGTTAGTTCATGCCAACTTCTTCAGCCTTAGAGACTTGGAGTAAGCAGGCAGAGATCTGAAAATCCAAGAGGCACGTTAACTAGGTCCTCTTTCCTATGCCTTTCCCTGTAGCTTTTATATGAAGCTTGCAGGAGGTTCTGTAATGTTTTGGTATGAGTAGAGTATAATTGTCGCAGTGTTCTCAGGACAATGCAATCTCCTTTTCATGGTCTGGCTACACTAGTGGTACAATGCAAAAGCTGTTAAGATGGGGATGAAGATGGGGACTAGTGTTTTCCTAAGGCAAGCGGGAAGTCTTTTTCTCACATAAAAATGTTTCAGTGGTGATGATGGGGCAGGGGGGAATAAACCAAAAGTTGTCCAAAATACAAGTTTCATACTTGCCTATTCTTTGAAAAATGTGAGTTTTGATTAACACATTCAGCAATATGACTGTTAATCACTGTAATTTAGATATTTCGTATCCTCATTCTTTTATATATGGGCATGATCAATAGCTGGAATAAGTCCCTAAAAATGAAACAGTCATCCCTTTCTGCAGAACCAATCACAGCAAATGCACTCCCTATGAGGAAGCTGATGGTCTGATATCACCAAGTAATAACTTTCATGAAGCATTACAATGATGTTTTCAAGGTCTAGAGGTTGGAGTTGGGATATATAATTTTTCTTCCTGAATTAATAACATTGGTTGATTTGCTTTTTTTAATTTTGTCTTTGGAGAGGAGGGGTATGTGGTATGAGATTTTTCACTGAAAACTCAATTCGAAAGTTATACCCCTCCTCCTCCTCCAATCACAGACCCATGGAAAACTTTCCTTAAGATCTGGATTTGCTTTACTTGGTCTAGTTGAGTTTTGCTTTGAATCTGCTGTAGTGTAACAGTGCAAAGACTTTGTGAAAGACTATCCAATCCTATGGCACGCTTGCTTTGCATAGGTTTATCAAAGGCTATACTGCAAGGTTTCCACTTGTGTTTTACTTGTGGAAAATTAGTTCTGGAGTTCTCACTGGGAACTGAATAGCAACTAATAGTAACTGTGACTCCTGACTCGGGTATGTGGGAGATGTTGTAGTTACGCTGGGAAAGCATCCTCAGGAAGTGCAAACTCTTCTCTAAGGAGCTGTGAAAATTCTGTCAGCCTTGAGTAGATGGTGGAGACCGTCGTTGTGTTTAGATTCTTTGGTTGGTAGAAGATGTGTCCTAGAACTATTAATAAAGTAATAAAGTGTGCTAGGTGCTAAAGAGGAGAATGAGCTGTAAAAGTGTGTTATCCCTGAGGATCGTTTATTTTAGGGTTATCTTGAATATGTACGTGGTAGAATGACATGGAGAGAAAATGCAAAAGCAGAGTTGGGAGTTAAAGGAAAAGAAGGTAAAATGAAGCAGAGGTGGAGATACAGGAGACAGACACTGCAGCATCTTGAAAGACAGGAATAGCAGAAGAGACTTTTTTTAGCAATGATATTAAAAGAAAAAAGTGAAGTAGAAAAGAGGGAAAGGAAAGATTGCATACAGGAAGCTGAGAAAGCACTAAAATATGTGAAGAGGATTCAGTGAGATAGAATAGATTCCTGAAGAAGCAACTGAACTGTTTGAGAGTGAATCAATATTTTTCCTTAAAATTCTGCTGAGATTAATTTTGGCTAAAATGTAGCAATTACTTTTTGCAAGGGAGGAGGTAACAGATAGACCCAGAGAGGGTCTTGAATTCCATGTCTGTACAGAATTTTTTTAAAATTTTTGTTTGTTGAAGGCATAAAAAAAATACCTCTGGCAGTTTTTCCATTTCCTTTGGCTTTCATGTCTAAAGAAATATTCAGACTGGGAGAGGGGATGGGAAACTGAGCCAGGTGGCAAGCCTATTCATCACCTAGTCAACGGTGGAAAATATTGAATGATCAGATGAAAGTGTCTTAAAATAACGTGAACACAGAGACAGAAAAAACTGCCAAGGGAAGGAATTTGTGTTGAAAGAAAACTTGCAGTTTCCCTGTCCAGTTGTAATAAAAGACTTCAACGTTTAGTGGAAGGCAGTGTATGTATCATCTGCAGCTATAATTTTTTATTATTGTTACTTTTTAGAGTAGTTATCCAGCCATAAAGAAATACTTTTATGTGAAAGGCATTCAATTTGAATACTCTTATGGAAAATACCTCTTCTATCTGTATGTATGTGAGTATGCTTGTACACTATAGGTCAAAGTCTCTAAATTTGATTCTAAAGAAGAAAAAAAATATTTTTGTCCATTTTTGTAAATAAAAATAATTTCTATAAGTTACTGAATAAGCTGTGAGGTGGTTTGGTAGCTCTGTCAACTTTAGGATGTGAGTCAAAACAACAAGAGAAAAAATTCTCTTTGAAATAAAGAAGCTTCTGATCTTGAACTGAAACTGTAAGTGACACATCAGCTGTGAATCTTCATCAGTCTGCACAATTAAAGAGGGAATGGTTAGTTTTGTTATAACTCCTTGCCTATCCCTTATTTTTCACATTCTGAAAAAGATCAGGTAGTAGGAAATCCCACCTCTAACCTTGCTTTCTTTGTCTACTTTGTATTCATGAACTGAAGAACAGTGTCTGCCAATAAAGACTACAGTGTTTTAAAACCATTTTGGGGTTTTAGAGAACGTTCCAAATGTATCTGCTGGGAGTCTCTATTATTTCGCTGGCAGTTGAAAGTGTTTAATTATTTTTACTGTAGTCAACTAAATTTAAAAGGTTAGGTAACTGTGAAATTTTGGTTATTTCCCAAAGTAGGATCCCTTTCTTAATATCTAGCTACCTTAATCATAATTGTGCAGGAAATAGGAGCTATGTACCAGCACTACTTAAAAATCAATTAATTGCTTACCTAAGTATTCCTACAAAAATAAAACTTCTAATGAATTTAACTGATGTTTCTATGTGGGTAAACTAATATTGGCCCCAGGAAATGCTGCTACACTCCAGGTAGCTATCTGAAAGACTGGAACTGTACTGGTCCTATTCTACCATAGACAAGAGAGGGGTTTAAGATATAAGCTCTTCAATTTAGAGAAGGCACAGCCCCTTAAATGCTGTTGTAAACATGTACATGCTACCTAAATCCTGTATTAATTGGGTTGAGGCTTAGTGAGAGCTTAAGACTTTAATTTGTTGTTTAGTCTTAAATGCAGAATATGGTAATTGATTGGCCAGTGTACAAATATGTGAGAAGAGATGAACAGCTTCAAAGTCTTGGAAGAAATGGAAGGGAAGTATTTTTGAATCATAGATTTGGGCTGATATATTCTATCTAAAGCAAAAACCTGATTTGTTTCTCCACCTTTTCTAAAGAAAAAAAGACTTTGACCAAATTGTATTGCCAAAATATTTGGAAGATTTCTCTCTCCGTTCCACACCCCCTGCCCATGAATGGAAATGGAGATTAAGCTGTAAAAACTTTAAAGACAATTTAAGACAACTTCTGTTCTCTGGCCAGTTCTCAAAATAAATAATGTCCCATTTTTAACATCACTGTCTAATAGTTTGTCAAACGTGCAGAAATAATGTCGTATTAGCATTTATCAATTCTACAGATGTCATTCATCAACCAGCACTATTTGCAAACAAGTATGTATAATGGACTTTTAAAATCCAAACTGCTTAAATTAAAAACATATTTCTTTTATGTAGCAGATGCTATGTTTGGTGATTTGTTTTCTGTGCATATGGGAACACAAACTGTCCCAGTCAGGATTGTTCAAGATGCCCTGCTTGGTGACAGGGTTCTTGGGCGCTGCTGTAGTGTGGAGAACAGCAATGTACTAGAAATATTTTGACAAACAGTTAGAGAAATAGAGGGGTAAACTGTCTTTAAAGACGTTGATTCCAATGTAAAAATGTCTGTGTGGCCATTAGGAGGCAAAGAGATTAAGAATTTACTTTATTCAAACATCCTTGATTTGTTTTAATTTCCAGTGCTACATACACATTCTGAATCTGGAGTTCAACAGTTGTAACTGGGCTTGAACTCAAATGATTTAATTGATTTAATAGTCTTATGCCAAATAGCTCTTGGAAATCTCTGCTTGAGTGCAAGGTTAGCTGGCATACTGTTCAGACACTTGAGGGTCTTCCTCAAAAAATTCTCAGACTTGTATCCCTGATGTATTTTTGAGGTATATGCTGTGCTTAATGAAAAGCAGAGAGTTAATTGGAACAAACAGTATAGGAAATTAGTTTTCTGTGTACATCAGTGAGAGGTTTATAGGAAGGCAGCACCTTGCAGCATGAGAAAGTAGGCATGAAAGAACCTTTTAGATGATGAAGGAAAAAGCAAAGAACTTTCTTGTCCTAAACTTTGTGGTTTTGCATCCTTGCACAGTTGTATTTCATGGAATTAGTGGGAAATGGTTTAAAACAGTCAGTCATTTTCATTGTGACTCATTATGCATACCAATACATTATAGATAAATACATTATTTGGAACCAATAGAGTGAGTTTTGTTTTGTGATTCAATTAATACTATACTGAGTATGATTTTCTGGAAATAGAATACTTTGTTTCTGATTCTGCCAGTTACATACTAATGAACCGTCTCTATACCTCCTTTAGTTACAGCTGACATCTTGTATTTATTTAGACAGAAAGCTTCATATATTGAGGTTCCCTCTAGCTACATACAAGTGACATACAGCACAACAGCAAAAAGTTGCCATACTACAATACAAATACCTCATTGTCGTTATTGATATTCCAACAAGGAAACTTTGCTTTTCATTTTTCACTGAATTTTGGCCCCTAAAAATCATGAAAATGATGAATTTAGCAGTGGTAGCTTTAAAGTCTCTCTTTCTAGAAACCTGCAGGACCATTAGGACTACTCTGGCACTGTCAGTCCACAAGCTGCAATCTTTACCACTTCATGTAATGTAGCAGTGACATAAAAGTAGACAAATTGACAAGCAGGCACATCTCTTTGGAGCTATGAAAAATCCAACTGACTCATTTTGTATCTTTTTTGGCTGGATTTCCAAGGAGAAAAAGTTCAGTAATGGACCTAATGAGATGGATTCTAAAATGCAACAGTCTTGATAGAATTGCATCTATGTACGCTTAATAACTACCCAAACAAAGGTTGGAGGCTGGGGGTAAATCCAATAAATGCAAGTTAAATGCTACTGTCTGACCCTTATTTGAACTGCAGGGTCAGATCCATCATAACATAATTGGTTTAATCTCATGTGTCTAAGATGCTTTGTAGTAAACAGAGTATTTTTATGTCCTGGAAAGCTTAGATTACAAGTGAAAACTTTTCTGAATCTGTTAGATTTGATTAATAGAGGCTAAACATTGTGTGTGGCTAAAGATGCTCTGTTAGCGTTTTGGAAAGTCATGCTAGTTGCGTATGTAAAACAAACCTTTGTTTCAACTGCAGGATCAGAGCCATCACAATATAATTGGTTTATCCTCTTTACGTCTAAGATGCTCTGTAGTAAACAGGATATTCTTATGTCCTGGAAAGCTTAAGCCTGGCCACTGCTATACTGTGGTTGCTGTTCAGTAATTCTTGTAACAGGAAGCACAGGGAATATTCATTCCCTGTCAACATTGAATGTGCTAGTAATATTATACAACTTTATGAAAATTTTCTCAGGCTGGAAAAGAGGGTCCAAGTCTATATAATAATTTCTTGTAGGTAAGTTCCATGTCATTGGGTTGTGCAGGTAGCTCTCCTCTGTACCTTTGTTAGCTCTCCTAGATCTGTTCCGGAAAGGAAGAATCAAAAGTTGTGTTTTTCTGATGTAATTGCAAAATACAGTCATTCTGGTGTTATGATAATGCAATAGCAAATAAGATATCTAAGTTGGATCTGTTAATTTTTCTTATTAGGATATGACTATTAAAAAAAAAAATCATTTCAGTAATTCAGACTACTGGATTTCAGTTTCAGTGCAACCTCTTGCTTGACATTTTAGCATAAAGCATGGGTCCTGTGTTTGAAAACTTTTTGTGCGATGAGGTGCTAACAAAAGGGTAAACTCTAAAATAATCTATGCCTCAGATTAACTCTTCTGTTTCCCCAACTCCCAGAAGTAGTTCAAGCACAACACAACTATTTCTTCTAGGATGCCTGCACACCTGAGACTAGGTTTGGGAACCTATCTATATAAATATTTATACAATATGTTCTGGGAGTCCACTCTCATTGACGTATTAAATACATAAGAAAACCTCAGTAAACTTGAGGAGGGAAGTGGGGAATCCACCCGCAATAAAGTCTTTCTCACTGATTTTTTTTTTTAAATAAATAACAAGATTTTTACAGAATCTGCAAATAAACTTGAAGTGTATCATTAGGCCTTCTATCAGTAAACACTTAATACCAAGGAAAATGAGAAAGTAATGTATCTAATATCTAGGTGTAGGCAACACTTGAGACAGCACGAGAAGAGTTACCATTTTGCCTGTACCTAAGCAGATTTTTATATATGTGTTGGTGATCTCAGTTTTTTCATCCCCTCTCAAATTAACTTTAATTGTTCATTACTCTTCCTGCCTATGCATTACACTGGGGGAGGTGAACAGCCTCAGAATTCTTCATAAGAATAGCGTAGGTGATCATAGAGATGTTGGTCCTTCCACAGCTGCTCTAGAAATAGGGGAAGTGGCATAGATAACTTGCAAATCAACAGCATGGTCTGTGACTGCAGAATTATCTCATATTCAATTTAATGGTATAGGAAAGCTAGAAAGTGTGTATCTTAGACCGTACTCATCTTAAAATTGTACCATTTGTCTCATCTTCAAAGACTATTGAGTATTGGAAAAGTGAACAGTGAGGGTTTTATTCAAGTATATAGTGAGTATAAGCAACAAGATGTTAACTGTATGATGCTTTCACAATCTTCTATGTTGTTGCCGTTGATTCTACAAACTTTCCTCCATGCAATAGAATTGAGTTTTGTATCCCAAATTCAGAAAAGAACTGTGTTCTCTGAAGTCAGTCTGAGTTATGACTAGAAGGTGACACAAAGACTAACTTTGTGCTAGACGATGGTGCGTCGAGGGAGAATTGTGTTTCCATTGAAACTGATGGGTATTTAATTAACACTTCCAAATAAGGATGACTGGATATAGCTGTAGTTTGACTTTAAATATAATTAGAAACTCTATTAGGAATACTTAAGTTTTTGTCCTGCAAAATCAACTTATGTGTCCCCTTCTTGCTCCATTTAAGACAATGGATATCTCATATTGTCAAGAGTTGGATTCCTAGAGGGATGTGTAATCTCCCTCATACTCCTCTTAACACAAATAATGCACACGTTGCTATAGAGATGGTGGAGAGGTAAGCAGCATTTCTTCTGCAATTCTCTGCAGCCTTGGTTATGCTCTGTTTTGGAATGAATGAGACTTTGCAAAGGACTCGTGGACTTCATTTAGCTTTCTAGAAAGTTAATGGGTATATCTGAAGTTTGTTAACTGGGCTCTCCCTTTAATTGGTTTAAGGATAAGCAACTCCAGAGAGCAGTTCATCCCATAAAATGATGATTGTTTAAGACAGGAAAAGTTTTCATCTTTGAGAGATTCTTATTAGCCAGGTTTAATAATTCTACTTTGTGTGTTCATATTCTGATCTGTTCCTAGAAATGAGCTATTAAGACATTATCTAATGCAGAGTATACTTAAAGCACAGTACTATCATAAATCCACATTCCTATTTGATGATAGGAAGCATGACAGTACTTGCTTCTGGGAAATCTGTATATATATGAGATTTATATAATTTACCTAAAATCTTTGTCCTCAGAGAGATGCGATATCTTCACTATAATAGCTGCAGAAAATTCCCTCAGTGTTATCATGTATGCTGTATGACTGCAATGTACATACATGATTACAATGCATTTTAAGAAACTTACCTCCTGGAAACTTTTCAAAGTGATTCCAAATAGATTCCTTATAAGCCAAGTTCACAGTGATTAAAATCAATTTTCATATATAGCCGATAGCATCTTCTTTTGACCAAGAGACTTCGTTTATATTACCTAAATTTGGAAAATAGGTGAGCGTATTGGATTGTGTCCATAAAGAAATGACACACGTACTGCAAACTCACAATAAGATGCTGTTATTTTAATTTTATTTTTTTTTTTAATATTGGCAGATATCCTGTTTTCCTCTTGGTTTACAAAGAAAACTCAGTGTTGAGGGAACTGAAGACTGGGATGTGGTGGGCTAATGCAAATTTAACTGAAGCCAAGAATGCCCCTGGTTTGGCTCTGAAAAGAGTACTAAGCAGCCAAGGACATTTGGAAGGCCAAATCCAAACCAGTACGGTGAGCTTCCTATATTGTACTGCACACAGCAATAATTACAAATGTGAATTTTATTTTGTCTATTCTGTCTTGATATCTTATTTTAACAGAGGATAGTCTGCTTTCTAAGTACCAGAGCAGGGTGACATTAGCTTCATGAATGACTCAAACTATATATTCCGCTTTTCTAGAAACAGCTTTAATTTCTTGTCATTAGCTCCCTGCTTTTTAGCCAGAATTGACTGTGTGGCTCTAGTTTTCCCTCGTCCGGATGTGGGAAAAGCTAAATACAATATACAGACTGAACTAAAAAAGTTGTATTGATGCTGGGAGAGAATCAATAAGTAGAAATCAGGGTGGTTATTAAAAAATAAAAATAAATTGCAACAATTGTTTATCTGCTTTTGTAATAACACGGCAGACCTGGATTTCTTCAGAGGATTATTATTTACTGCTGATACTATGCTTCAGTAATATCTCTCAACAGACCCTTCCTCTAGAACTGTTTTCACAGAAAATGTCCAGCCTAAGTATTTGTGTTAAAACAGCCCCTGACTTCTTAAGGTTATATATTGTAAGGTGCTAGAGTTATATTCCCTATCACTGGGAATTCTTTAAATATCTAGAGTGGAATAAACTGCTTTAGTCTGAATGAAATATAAGATCTCCCAAGTGGTATCATTCTTTAATTTAGTTGATGTTCACTGTTTTCAGGAATGTACAAACATTCATGTGTAAATGTGTATTTAGCTTATTCATAGAGATCCCTGTTTTGTTTTCAGCAAACTACTTATTCCATCTAATTTAAATTATTTTCATCTTGTTTTCTAGAAGATCTATGTGCTCTTACTAATTTAAATCTTTCTGTTCTTCTCTTTTCCATTTTTCTCTATTCTTGCTTGTTATGCCTGAATTAAAAACATCTGGATTTAAAATGTTGAGGTTTTGATAACAAGTCTGTCTCATTTATTTTTCTTGTAAAATGACACAGCATCCTTTCTATACTTAGCATCCAGGAAAAGCTGAGATGTGTTGAAAGTTTTTACTACAAACTATTTTTTTTTTAATAGGAAATCACTGTTTTGATCAAGTGGGGGTTTTTTTTGAATATGAAGGTTTTATTTCTTTTGGAGAGTTAGCTTTTCATTACACCTCTGAAAGGGAAAGAAAACTGGATTTTGTAGGGTTTCAATGTCTGATACTGAAAAAATGAAAACTTGCAGGTATTTTTAATGATTATAATTGTAATTACCATACTGCTCTGCTTGCATGTGTTTTGCTAGCAAATCCTGAAGGGCCAAATGCACACACGCACAAAAATGAAACACAGGTGAGGGGTGTGTACAGTAGATTGAAAAAAAAACCTGATGCAATGATAACATGCATTAGTAAATCATTCTTTACTCAGCTGCAGCAAAATACAGAAATTTTGCATGTTATTATGTACTAGGAAGAAAATTCCACGCTACCAACACAAGGTATGACTGAACGAAAATGAATGCTAGTACAGCAGTCTAGCCAAGCATCTCCTTGTTCATTTTTTATTTCTTGCCAATCTATGTTGTGATCTGCCCAGAAACAAGGACAAAGAGTGTAGACTAGGGAATGAGCTTGTTATTGTAGGTCCAGTTTTACCACTTGAAAATGGATTATGCAGATGAGTAACCTCAAGCTCTTGACACAATTTGCAATGGTCAGGTTGGAAATTCAAGTCAGTGCAAATGCTCTTCAGGCTGGAACGGTTGCTATTGCAAAAATGAAATTGGTAAAACCAGGTATGAACTGTAGACTTGGGGAATTTGCAGTTTGTTTACTGAATATCACATGCTCAAATCAAAGGGGGATTGTTTTTTCAAAGGTTACTTAATTGCTGATTCAGTTGTAGCCACTGAAGAATAATACTTGGTGATTCTGAAAACCTGATTGTCAACGCAGGGTTCTGTGTCTTCACAAGTTTTCTGTAATTCTGCTCTTGGACTGGAAAGAAACTGTAGAACTGATTTTCCTGCACATTTTGGGACAGTTTTGTTTGCAGCTGGAACTTTACAAATCAGATGTGATATGTAATTAGAGTATTTATTATAGAACGAAGGAATTCTGAGCTCTGATGTTGATTCATGAACAACAACAAAAAAAATATGCTATGATCAGGAGGGAGTACCTGTTCATATCACATCCATGCCTTTGAGTTAATGCTGAACTCCTGTGGAATTGCAGAACCAAAAAATGTCTGTGGCTCAGCCAAGGAGTAACTGCCTGAGTTTCCACTGGAAATTCCAGTAAGCATTAGCACTTAATTACTGTGCTGTACCTTAAAGGCAGGGATTAAGTGATGTGCATCATAGCTATGGCCTTCTACTACTTTCTACGTGTCTTAATGCATCACGCTACAACTGAAGCCAGGAGTAGAACTCCTTTGCTGATAATCTGTGCTTGGCAGGATCTGCAGGTACATAATAAATGACCGACTCCCAATTATACAACATAAATTGCCCCTACTTTCTCAAGAGGATAATTGCATATTAATACATGCTTATTAATAACATTGTAGGTACTGAAAAACAATCCAATTTCCTTTCCTTGTTCGTAAAGCTAGACTTGCCTATGTTCAGACATATTCTACACATACAGAAGCTTATTCTGCCTTCAAATTTCATAAATGACATTGTAATTCTCATAGACAAAAGACATAAAAGCATCTCTCTTGCTTAAAACTTCAACCTAGTTCTTGAGTTCTGACTTCATAGAAATATGGGGTCACCTCTCAGGATCTTGGCACTCCTCATGGAGCTGTGTAGTGAGTGTTTGGGTCCTCAGTAAGATCATCTCTGGATTAGGTTTTGCTCACGTTAAAGTCAGCTGGGCAAATAGTTTCTGCCGTTTGACTTCTCACAGCCAGAGTTGTACTGCTTTCAATTAGCATTCTCCCCTTCTCGTCTGCCCACTCGAAGCCTCCTGGAGACCTGGAATGATGTAGTGAGTAACAGGAATTTTCAAATAGCACAGTATCAAATTGATTCCAGGCTCTGCAGCCATGTTTCAAACTAACTTTTGTCATGAACTTTTACTTTAAAATACCTGGTATATTTATTTTCTGTATCTTTGCTACTTCCACCTTTTAAAAGAAAAACTTATTGGCAATTTACTGGTCATACAGAAGAGTGAGGAAAGATTTTTAACACTGGAAAATTGCTTGTTTTCATGACATGTAGTAGAAAGTAAGCTTAGGGTTGACAAATTTTGAGGTGCTTGTTTCCAGAGCTCAAGTTATGTTGTTTAAAGGGGTGTCTGTGTAGACAGCTCCTGTAATTACTTTGAACAAGAACTGTACAGATTACCATCCTCTAATATGCAGTGATAAGAAATTCAAGTTACATATTTTGCAGTGTGTTCTTGTGTGTGTATATTACATAGGTGTGTGAAATAAGTGCTAGAGAGCTGAAGTAATAGGTCCCAACTGTGAGATTTTATGCAATGTACACTTAACACAATGTAAATGCTTTGTCTGGCAATCATGCCAATCACCATGGAATAATATGCAATGACTAGAAAATAATTTTGTGATAACTGCAGCTCACAGTGTTTTGATAAAAGGTCCTAGTAAGAAATTGCTTTCACATCAGAAAATTCTGTATTGTCAGAAATGACTGAAATGTCAGCAAGGGTGTAGCCCTTGTAGAAATCCTTGAATACTCCAGGGTTTGTGTTTTTTTGTGTGTGTTTGTTGTTTTTTAACCTTGTTTTCCTTTGTGTCTTTTATCTTCTTTCATCAGGTATGCGAGCAACCAAGTATATAAATATTGTGCAGACTTGTGTACTTGTGGGGAATGAGTCTTACTCATTGGTGTATTTAAGTTTTTTGTTTTCAGAGCAGTTAACTTCTTTCAGAGACAAAGTTTTTCATGCAGAACTGGCACTGTGAGAATCCTGTCAAAGGACTGCCTTGCACAGAACCTTATCAGTCCTTCATACGTAAGCCAAACACACACAGTGTACTCAGTTTTCTGTTTGGCATTTTCCTGATTTCATAGAAAAGCTCCAGGGAACTGCATGCTTAGCTTCCTTGCAAAAAAAACCCTGGAAAAATATAAGGAGAAAACAGATAGGGTGTGCTTGATTGCCTGCCCCCCCCGCCCCCCAAAACCCCAAACAAACAAAATAAACCCACCAAAAAACCAAACAAAAAAACCCCCCAAACTCAACAAACTGTGGCTAGAAAAAGGTAAAAAGTCCCCCTTATTTTTTCTGACTGAAAGCAATAAGAACTTACAAAAATATCTATTAGTCATCTCAAAACATTTAGAGAGTGCTTTTTGCCTTTCAGGGAACTCCATGCACCACAGGGCAACACAGACTTTGAAACCGAAGGTCAGAGTTGGCCAAAACACTCTACAGAGACTGTGGAGCAGGGAAGGGGCTGGGAGACAGCGTGGTGTGAAACGGTCGGGCTCCGCTCTTTGCAGCGTTGCCCGGTGGTTGTTTCTGTTCTGAGCTGACCTGGAGAGGTAGGACCTGAAGGGGAAAAGGAAGGAAGAACAACTTTCTCCTTGCCTTTATCTTTCTGTGAATGCTGAGCTATTTCGGTGGTGTATAGTCAAGCTCATACTACTTTAAAATCTAAAACCAAAAAGCATATAAACTGTCTTTTATAATGGTATCCTAGCTTTCACGTAATCAAGTATAATTCAAGGTCGACCATCTTTTTCACTATGGGTTTGTCAAACTATTAGACTTCCTCTTTTACTGTTTCTTATAAGGGGTCCAATCAAACGTATAGTTTTGGAGAGGGGAAGGTGCTTTTATGCTTTCTGACTCCATTTGAACTGTATACTGCTGAACAGTGAAACCAGAACAATTAAGCCCTGTTTTGATGGTGTAAGGCAACATCTATTATCATAGGAACATATGTTTTTGTAGTTTTTTTTTAATTACAAAAGAAAAACTCATATCCTTTTAGATGTTAAGTAGGTGACACACAGTACTCTTTCTTGCAGTGCTATACTTTAAATATTTTGGTTTTGTTTGTGCTAAGTGGAAATTAAAAACTGGCACACCCTTATTCTGACTATGCTTTTACTGTCAATTGTAACCACTTAAAGCAGTAGTCTAGTAAATAATGCTGTCTGCCAAGAAATTGGCTTAGGTGGAGTCTTCTGAACCACTCCCCAGTGCTCTGAAGAACTCTATAAACTTCTGGTGTCTGTTACTGACAGTTTGAAAAAAAGAAGAATTTGCTACCCTCACATTCTCACTGTCTAGTTCTTCTTGAGATTGCAATACTAAACCTTTTAAAGGTCTAATTTGGCAAACCTGAGCTTGGAGGCATCATTTTGGATACTGGTGGTCTTAATGAGCTGTGGAGGAAGCAAATTAGCATTATGACTGTATTCTAATATATTTACATGTGTGTATAAAAAAATAAACTACATATACATTTCTATTATATAAGCATTCAGAGATATTGTCTCTAACCCAGGACTAGCATCTGTATGACTTATGTTTCCATGTGTATTAACGATGCCTCAAAATTGGTATTCCACATATAGAACTAAAATCAGTAATTGGTTATTTTGAAAGTGGTTCTCTGAAAATTCCTGTACTGTGTTGGACGCAGTTGTGGTGGAGAGAGATCAGAGTGCAGGAAGACATTGAATATTTGATATGAAATTTATCATACTGCTTAAGGAATCTCATAGTTCCACAGTGGTACGTGTATTGTATGTATATAGAAAGACAGCAAACATCAAATAGAGGACAGCTGTAACCACCATGAAGTACAGCAAAGGTTTAATGTCTGTGCAAACCTCAAACTGAAACAAACCATTGAAACTACAAATGAGTATTACTCACCTATACCATTTCTGACTAGCCACTTACTGTAAAATTGAGCAGCTTCAGCCAAATCGTATAGAATATTCACAGAATTTTACTATTGGAGGAAAATATAAAAAGCTTCCTCCCTCCAAAGTTCCTGAATAATAAGGTGGCCTCCAAAATTTGAACTCTGCAAATTTGAACCAGTTGCTACACAATTATAAAAGCCCTAAGGCAGAAACCAAGTTTTAAGTGAGCACTTTATTACTCTTGTGTGAATCCAGCTTTATTCACTCAAACCCTGTATTTAACTGCTAACTACCTTGTCCGGAAAAGAATAGCAGGTTCGGTGTATCCTGTGATAGCTTGTCCATCATCAGCAGAAAAAGATTTAACAAGACGGAAAACCCCTCATATTTGACTAGTATGTATGTATGGAGGAGGAGGAAGTTTTGAGCAAGGTTCTCTTTCCATTAGCCAATAAATACACTGCTGCTTATTATAAAAAGTGGTTATGTTGCTGATGTTTTGGACATTCCTGCACTGCATATATTGCATAGTGACCAATAGAACCTACCATTTTCCATAGTGCTTAGTCTGTTCAAAACCTCAGTTTTCCTCCTTGGGGGAGCACAATTACATGAATTGCCCTGAAGATTGTAAGTGACTTTAAAGTTGCTAGTTTAGGGCCTTTGTTCAGGAAAAGTGATCAGTGTGTGAATGACAGGTGATGGTGCAGATGGCCAATGAAATAGTCTTTGCTGTAATCCTTTGTTGTCCCATTACTAATCCTAAATCACGGAAGACAGAGAATGCAACAGCTGGTATCTAGAAAATACAAACTGCTGGAAATATTAACTGAATTGCAAAGACAAGACAAAGGCATAATTACCTAAACTATGGAAAATCTGGTAAGGGGAGAAGACATGTTTGCCTAACTGAGACTATTCCATTTCAGCCAGTAGGTTTGTATCAGCTAAAATGTCACACATCCATTCCAAAGTTAGCAAGGTCAAACATCTCCCTTCTGCCTTTCCCAAAATTATTGTGACTGATGTATATTGCTGCTCCAAAGTCTTAAGTTATGTCTCATGATGGAATCACATGATAAAGAATGATCCCATTGATTAGTAACTGGTCTGATTTTCTAACCTGTACTCACCTTGGTAGTCCCTCAGAGGGACTGGCTTCAGGAGAATGACTCAAATGTGAATGAGTGTTTCAAGGTCAAACCTTTTTTTACCAAAGGTAACCTCTATTTCAGCCTATGGGAATGTCAAACATTGAATAAACCTGAATCTACTTAAGGTTTCGCAATAACATTATATTCTGGGAAGGGAAAAAATAGTTCTTTGGGTTTCACTAAATAATCCAGTTTTACAGACTGGCTGCAAATCAGGGTGTGGTATGAAGATGACTTGATTCTACAAGATAGAAATAACTAGTCTGTACCAAGTTAATTTCCTTAACTAATTTGAAATTGTAACAGAGAATTAAAAATAATTATGATATAGTTCAGCTCAAAAATTTTGGGGAGATATACCAGATTCTGTAGGGCGTCTGATTTCCTTTAGCTGGTCCTTACATTGTTTTTGCATGTTGATGTTTGATTTGCCAAGCCACAGAGAAATATGGCTAAAGATGCTGTGTTTTGTTTGCCTTTTTAAAGTCTTTTAGCTAGTTGCATTGCAGAGGAGGTAACTTGCTGCTTACGTGTCTGAAGAATGATATGCTGTTTGGGGTCTGCCACTTAAAGAAAATGTATGACAGTTTAGGGTGAGGGTAAATAAGGCAGAAATCTATCAACATAGAGATAAGGAAAAGCAGACGTAGACAAGAGCAGCGCCCAAGGCTGAATTTGCAAGCTGTTCGTTACTGGTGTACAGACAACTGTCATTGCTGTGAAAGTACCCTGGTGGGTTGAGCAGCATGGGCAGAGTGCTTTGAGTTGGTCTGGGGGGAGCACATGGAATAAATCATGTTATTTCTACATCTGCTTGCACTCATGACTGTGGGACCCCTTGCAGTCAGAGGATCGCTAGCATTGCAGGTATCTCCATAAACAGAGTATCTTTGCTAGTCACTGCAAAGCAGCACACTCTGATAAGGAATTAGCTGCCTGATGTTTCTATGTGGTGCATGCTCAGAAGTGTTTCATATAGACACAGCAGGATAACGCTTGCTTTGTCTCCTCTGGCTACATACTCATGTTATTTTGACTTGCTGTGTTGTCCTGTGCAGTCACTAAAGTAATGAAACTCAATGTACATAAAAGTTATGGTAAGGTAAAGCTGGAAGTGTTGTCAAGACCAGTTGTTTACTCTCACAAACACAATTTTATATTATACAAACTGATACAGCTCCACCTTGAAAAGCCGTAAATTTCTCCAGATAGTTTTTGGAAAGGTGTCTTAAGAAAGACAAATTCTTCTTCTCATTAGAAAGTGATTTCTAATTTCTAGTCTGAGCATACGTATGGCTATTCTTTATCCATTTGTTCTTGTGCCATTGTTTTCCTTTAGAAAACTTTTTATTTTCCTGGATTGTCCCTTTCCCCACAATGAATTTACAGGTAGTAATTCTATCCCTTCCAAGCCTTGTGTATAGAATTCTCTTACTTCCTGGAGGATCATCAGATCTTTCTCTGAAATAATCCCATTCTGAAACAATCTCTTGAATATGACTGACTGTTATTGTGGGTATTCAGCTACCCACATGAGTCTCATGAATGTATTGTAAACTGACAATATTTTCTATCTCTACTCTGAAATATTAAGATTCTTATGTTTCCTGCAGCTGGGATATTGATGCTCATAGCTACCCTGTCATAAACACTTTCTAATCCTGCCAGCTAATGAGACAGCAGTAGATGTTTTTAGATCCAGACTTTTATCTGTAACCTCGACTTGAATTCTGAGCTTCTGGGGTCAATCTATCTACTCCTGTTCTGTGACAACTAGTTATTTCTCTATGTAGTCTCCACCTCCTATATGCTATCCATGTCTTCTCATTTTGCAGCATATTTTGTTGGCACTTTCCCAGTCTTTATGATGGGGACCTTAGAAAATTTGAAAGATCAAGGACCTCCACCAGTGATACCCTTCATTACTTTCCTTCTTGCATCCACCTATTTTCCTCTCATCTTAGCCTTGTTCTAAAGCTGGCCTATTGGCAAGGTGTTCAGCAATTCAAATCACTTCTGCCCTTCTCCAAGTATGAGTGTTGTATTTGCTATTCTCTTGCCCTAAAAATGGAGATGGTCATGAAAAAAACCTTTTCTTCACTTAAGTTTGAAACTTAAACTGGATAGCAGAAAAGAGATGTCTGTTTGAGAGGGCTTTAGGGCCTGTTTGTGTGAACAGAAGAGTAATGTAAAGAAGCAAAGGACAACAGTAAATGAATATTCCCTCCTACTACCATGTTTGAGCCTTTTTTTGGCCTGACCTGTTCCTGTTCTTTATGTATACGCATTTAAATTACTACATGAAGTGTGCTTTTCCTTCTGTCATACATAAAAAGTAAATGTGTGGATCTTACTCTATTTTGATGCCTGCGTTTTTTTTTTTTTGTTGGATTGCTGAACTAACTCAAATTAGGGTATATGTAAATGTCATCTCAAGTTCCTGCTGTGGTATGTCAGTTGTGTATATGATCCTGTTGATAGATCCACAATGTCACGTGGGTAGAGTGATGGTCTTCCATAATTACACCATCAATGCTTTTAATTTCAATGACGAAGCCTTATTTTTTGCACGACAAAGTTTTTCTTGGTTTGTTTTTGTGTGTTTTTTGTTTGCTTGTGTGGGTTTTTTTTGTTTTGTTTTGTGTGTGTTTTTTTTTTTTTAAATCTCATCCTCTTTTACAAAGATTCACAACTTTGCCTTTTGACCATTTGCTGTGGTAAAGAAGGTGGCTGAGCTATGGAATACTGCTGTAGCATATGTGGTAGCTTAATCACAATCTTCAACTTTTGTTTTTGTTTTCCTTTGGAGATGTAAAACCTTTCCTCAGTGAATGGAGATTTCCACTCTAGCCTGTGTCTCTGCTTTTACAAGTGGTGCAGTGTGTTTTATTTTTGCCTTAAGGGGGAGGAGGGTGTGGTTTGAAAGATAAGAAAGCTGTGTTGTAGCATACTGGTTCCAAAAATGATAAAATGTGAAAAATAACAGACTTGTTCCAGGGCCACGCAATCAAAATAGATTTTGCACTGGACATGTAAAAAGACACTATGCGAAACATTCCTGAAATAATTTATGCTGAGTTCAAGTTTAAAGCCAGATGTATAATAGTATATTATGTGTTCTTTTGGCATTCTGTTTTTAAATCAACAAAATGATCTCAACTTTTGCACTCTGCTCAGTGCAGTGATTCCCTTAATATCATACAGTCAGAGCTATGGGTCTACCAGTCTTTCAAATGGCTCGTTTTGAAAATTGGAAGGCTTTATAGTTTTTTTCAGTATCATCTATTCAGTTTCTATGGCTGTGATACGCTGTGGCTTATTAGTATTCATGGACTGAGCTATCAGCTTCTTCAGTTATGTATATTCCACTCTGTTCTGGGCTGTCTTGGTGCCACACTTGCAAAGAGAAGCATTCATATGTCTCTTTGCATGGCAATTAACGTTTTTCTGGTTATGCTTACTTATACCAACTACCTGTGTAATCTACCTGTTGGTAACCCAGCTGAGTTGGTAACATTTGCCAGTCCTGGGCAAGGGCTAAGTCCTGCTGTGGGCAAGGTAGTTTGCCTGTTGCAATCCTAGTTTTAGAGTCTAAAAGGTTTTACAGTGCGTCTGTGGCCTGGCTATGCCAGTTGGCCTTTGGAGTGGAAAATGGTCCCTGGCTTCTGCTTAGCTTGCTAACACAGATATATAGAGATATATATATATAACCAAAGGGTAAAGGCCCGTCAGGACATCTCCCAAGACTAAATGTTTTTATGTAGTGAAGGTGGTTTTTTTTTCCTCTCTCTCTACCATATCATTTTGCTCATTGCTTCCAGTTATTTTACCATCTTATTTCAAGGAGTGGGTTTTATTTTTGTTTGGTCATTTGTTTTGGTGTTTTGTTTGTGTTTGTTTTTTTTTTTCTTCCTGGCTAATTTTTTATTTTAACAAATACACAGGAGAGAGCTGTGACTAGAAGGGCCTTAAACATGGGCTAACTTGAACATGTATGAAACCATCTGCCAAAAGCTTCAGATAACAAGTCTAAATTCCCATTATAATAAAACATATTAATCTGCAAAGTTAATGAAATCTCTGAAGAGCGTGCAAAAAATTATTTTGGAGTACAGTTGTTCAACTAAAAAAAAAAAATTGTCATTTGGATTTAGAGTCTGGTGCAAAGCTTGCTGAAACAGTTGGGAGTTTTGCTAGTGCTCTCAAATGGGGCTATACTTGGCCTCCAAATGCAAGCACTCTTAGGGTGAAAGCACTACAATCAAATGCAAGTCACATTTTTCACTCAAAATAATCTCTGTTCTGAGAGGTCGGGCCCCAAAAGTATTCCAGAACTGGGACTTCACCAAATATTTGTAAAAGTTACACGCAAAATTCCATACACTTTGATAACAAGGTAAAATGAAAAATGTAGGGGAAACATACAAAGCTAACAGCAAAATATTTTTTTCATTAATTATATCATACACATAACACTACAGAGATCAAACTTAGAATAAGATATCTCCGTTCATATTCTAGAAATGCCCTCAGTATCTACGTACATATCTACATGTTTATATTGTAAATTCTCTGTATTTTGAAATAAATGGACTGCCATGGTGCTAAAGCAGGTGTCCCCTGGACCATGTGTCAGAGTGGAAAGCAACAGCCATTGCTAAGGCTAGTCCTCCCCATTAGACTAGCTGCAGTTTCACTGCCTCGTACTCAGCCTGTATTTCCACCAAGATCCATACTGCCCAAATTGCAATTATAATTATTTTTAGTTCTAAGTGCCTGCAAATTGGAAAGAATATCTTGCATCTTGAAAAAATTGTGGGTTTATAGCATACCTAGGAGGATTTCTGTTGCACACTGTGAGTGGCTCACAAGGTGTTTGAAGGGACAAGATTACCTGGGAACTTCTGAAAGACTAAACCAGATATGGGGCCTAATCGTGGTGTAGTCTAGCTCCAAACCTTGATTTGAGCAGAGTGAACCATCTTACCAGGTCCTAGATATCAGGAACCTTGAGCAAACCACTTAGCAGGTGCCAGGTTTTCTTCTTTATACTTCCTGCTGTTTCTTAGAGACAACGGGTGTTACATGCAGTGTGAACAAACAGGACTTGAGAGCCAACAAGGGAGTTCAATTATTTGACAGTATAGATACATAGTCTGCAGAAGTCTAAAGAAAGCTGAATCTAATCCTTCTATATTAGCCTAATATGAAACTTCTTGGGACTTCTTAAAAATTCAGATCTGATCTCCTTTAAAGAAGTCATAATGAAAAGTGTGTGTGTGTGTGTTTATTTACAGGAAGGAAGGGTAGAAACTGAAAGATGATCTTTGAAAAACTTTTGTGCCACAGTCCCAAGCATAGGCTTAGGTTGGTTGAACTCTAAATGGGGAGTGTAAGTGATTATTAGGCTGTTAATATTGAGTTGGGCATCTCTGTGCTTATTTAAGATTGAGATGTGTTAGTGACATGAGAATGGGTGAATTAAAATTACTGGGTTGAGTTCCTTCTACATTTATTTTTGAGTTACATAGTCTAATTAAGCTGCAGTAGGGGATAATTTAACTTGTCTATAAAAGAAAGTCAACTTACTGCCAAGTTCACATATTTATAATACTGTAGGTTAGACTGAACTAGAACTGTACTTTGAAAAGCAAAAAGTGAATTGATATTTTGCACTGGAAATGTATAACTTTTATGACATGAGGGTAGGTAAAAGGGTTGTCAGGTAACTTCAGTCAGAATGAATGAAGCAATTACGTTTTTAATGATTTATAAGCTGTTTATTGATATTTACATAGCAAAATGAATTTGTGTAACATCCATTTGAAAGTATAACTTAAATATTATATATTACATTATTGTAGCATTTACATGTCCTTTTAGAGGAAGGCCACCTGCTTCTCCCCTTCAAATTTATGCAGTCTTCCTGTGTATGATAGCAGGAGGCTGCTTCATAACAGCAGGAAAGTGTTTGTTCTGCCTTAAAAAAAAAAAAAGCAGCATCCATGTATTCTTGTGTAAAGACCTAATATTTGTTAGGAACAGCTGTACAATTTTTTAATTTTAAAAAACTGTTATAATCTGAACTATGGAAAATATACAAAATCCTGTTTGTTTTATATACTTCTCAGATGTTCTTCGTTAGTAGACTCATTCTTCATATCCAAACATTCCTCCATCCAGCATTGTCTATTGTTTTACTATCCGAACTCATCACAATTTGCGGGTATCACAACTTAAAAATGCCAAGAACATATTTTAATGAAAGCAATACAGTTCATCCATGAGAAAGGTAAAATCTTGTTGAAGTCATAGTTTTGCTTCTTTTTTTGGGAGAAGTTAGATTTAATCTTTTGTAGAGGAAAAATAGTATTTCTCTCTCTTTCTACTAGATCTGAAAAGCTTTCCCAATGACTAGCCATGAAGGCTTCCTGAATTGTAAACTTTTGCAGGGTGTTAGGTATTTGCCTGAGTGGGCAGTTCTCTCAACAGAGATGATGTGTTCTTCTATGAAGAATTATCAGACCTCATGTATTTTAAGTATGTATTGCAAAAATACAGGAATAAGAGAATGATTTTAGATTTATGCCATATTTTAATTTATATAACACATGATGAGATTGTTAAATTATTATTGGTCCTAACCTCCTAATTCCTATTTTCCTTATTCTTTCCTCTCCAGCAGTTTTTTCAAGTTAGTTATTCATCAGCAATAAGCTAAACAAACTTGCACTCATACAGTAATTAAGAAACAATCTAGTTAAGATTCTTTATAGGTTTACCTGAAGTTGAGACACTTGAAATCCACAAAAAAGGCTTGGGAGAGTATCTCAGTTGATAGTTCATTCAATAAAAGGGTATGATAGGTCTGATTCTAAATATGTATGAAAGTATATTTATTTCTAGATCAGCTAGCATATCTTTGAAGTGTAACTCTGTTGTAACACTTGTTATTTGACAGAACTGGCAATCCTTTTGTCTTTTATTAGTAAAGCATCTGGTAAGCTGAGATCTTCATCAATAACTGATATTCTTAGGCTTTGCCACAGTAGTTACACAGCTAGTGACAGGTAAAGTGCTAATATTGTCTCTCCAGGATAAACTCCCAATTAATTTCAGAAGCATTACTGGCCTCAGTTTCATACCATGGAATTTACAATATTCTTTTTTCACAAATTTTGCTATAAATCAATTGGTAGGACAATGGCCAGCATTGCTGTTAAAGACTAGGCAATATACTTGCAAGTGTTGCAGTGTATTACCTGTAAAATGTTGTTTTTAAGATAATTTCAAATATCTCACTTGTATCTGTTATGCAATAATGCCAATTACAGACCTCAAATCTGTAAATAGCCTGTAAAAGTTATTGTGGAAAAGAACAAATATTTGACTGGGCGCATGTAGTTCAGCACTGCAATGTATCATTCAAATCATGCTGTGAGGTTAATATGGATATGAATATTAGGATAGCTTGTTAAAAACGTGTATGCACATGTGTAATTTCAAATAAATATATCTTCACAGTATTTATAATGGAAAATGTATACCTATTGCTTAAACCCAGCTAAGTTGGGGTATTTTTGCCTTTTTATCCTTGAAAAGAGGTAGTAACATCTGTATCTTCTAGACCTGTTTGTTAACTTATTGTTTCATCCTAATTAAATTAGTTAAAACAGTTTCACATCAAAGTACGTTCATGGGCTCAGGAATTCAGTACCAACCTTGCTTGAAAAGTTTGCTTTGTCTTGAAAGTAGGGATAAGATGAAGTTTGTAATGGAAATTTTAGATGTAACCTTGGCCTGTGTGCTGTAGGCTGATACTGCTGTAACGTGTCAGCTTTTTAAATTTTTTTTGCTTTTTTTTTTTTACACTGAAATATGATAATACAGTTAATTCTGTCTTCACCATGCAACCTTTCTCTGTGGTCTTGAATAGTGAGGACAGAATTAAGTTCAAGGTACACATCATAACAACTTTATATTGTCAGTTCCTGGTCTCCATCTTGTGTTGTAACTCAGCTCAGCGGTAGTACTTGAAATGATGAGACCAGAAGAATTTGGCCCTGTGTCTTCTCTGTAAGAAATACTGGCAGTGGATGTTAGTGGTGTGTTGCAATCTGCTTTATGATATGTTGGGGCTGGGAGAGGAGGGAGCCCTACCCATCACGTCTGCCTTGGGAATCTCCCCAAGGTAAACAGGAGGAGAACAGCATGTGTGAGGGAGGACAACCCTAGTGTTGATGAGTAACAAAAACAGTCAATAAATTCACATGAAGGATGCCACCCATGACATGAATATATACTTCAATCTGCTCTAACTGAATGTACTGCAGTACATTAAAAAAAAACCAAAAGACCAAACAAAAAAACACACCACAAAAACCAAAACCAAAATGAACAACAAAACCCAAAACCAACTAACTGAAAAAAACAATGAAAAACCAAAACCCCATGCTTGAGTAAATGAGAATATCTAATTGAAATGCCAAGCAAAGGATCAAATGGTTACAGAGAGAGGGAGGGAAGAATTAGTAATAAAAAAGAATCAATGGTGGGGAAAAAAAGAGAAGGGGAAAAAGAAACCTTTTCATGCAAGATTGTCAGAAAACTTTACTCAGCACACATTATGGAACATATCCTTTAGAATAACTTGTTTCTTCCTTTATATATCTTTTGATAGCTATCTCTTGTTAATTATAATTTGTGACAACTGCTACAAGGCAAATACTAGTTTTTAATTGAAGTTCATTGTGGATATTTGAAAGGAATTCAGTTGGCCTTGGATTTAACAGGGAAGAAGGATTGGATACTATTTTTATGAATGCAAATTTGGGCTGAAAAAGTGACTGTAACTTCATGAGAAATAAGTCCGTCTGTACTTTTTAGTTCATGTGATATAAAAGATCAACAACAACACAGTTGTTATGAGTTAATATGCTGGAGAATTTGCTTTTTCTGCACCTCCCCTCCACTTCCTCCCCCCAGAAAAGAAAAAGGAGCAGTTGTTAAGTCAGAGTTAAGATCACAGCATGTGATTTACCTTTTCATATGCACAATGTGAAACCAAACACCTGAAACTAGTAGTTTGTAAACATCATATTGGTTGAAGAGTCATTAATTTTTTTAGTGATGACTTTAAAAAAAAATTAACAAAAGAGAGAGAAATCAATCTCAGGAGGCAGTCTAATTTTATTTTCTTCTATGGTCAATAATTGTGAAGAAAAGGTATGCTTTCCTAACATTTTGGTGCTTCTTTCTTGTGAAAGTATTACCTTTAAAAAATGCTGTCAGTTTGAATTATTTGACAGCTGTATTGTTTCATCACGCGTATCGTGGTTACCCACAGAAATATGAGAGAAGTCTGAAACATTCTTGAAAACTCACAATGAATCAAAGACTTGCTGTTTTGTGTGGATCTGTTATTTGGAGGTACTGGATCAACCCATTTCAAGCATATGGCTGATGCACATCCTTGTATGCCCTGTGTGAATCAGAGTAAGCAATGCTATTTCAAATATGTAATACTGAACAATGTAAACTGCTTTAGATCCCTGTATAAGTAGTGGACACAACGTAATGTTCTATCTCACAATATTGGGACTGTTGATAAAGTCATACAGTGGGGAAAAATGAGTGGGGAAATACTGAGTATTTGCTTTAAATGTATTTGGAACATGAGAAGATGGATAATTAGAACAACTAGTCATGTATCTCATGGAACTTAATGAGATTGAGCAATCCCATTACAGATTCAGCTCATATTAACATTACAGCCACAGCTCCCAACATTCCAAAAGTGTCTTATTTAAAAGAGACCTCTGATAAGATCATGAGAGTTAGCAGATATTACTAGAAGCGTCGTATTTGGAGGGAAAGTTTTAGAGGAAGCTGATTTATCCATTATTAAGCCAATCCAGTACAATTGGTTATGGAGTTCCACAGTGAACCAGAATAAGGAAGGAGAGAATGGTTAAAAAAATAATCCTAAAAAAAAAAAAAGTAAAGAAGTCATCATGTGGAACTGTGGCCAAATACAGAGTAAAAGCAGAGCAGATACCTACATTCAAAAACACTGAGGTGTTTGGTTTTTTTCCTACCTTCTTCTGAAACTTTTCTTTTCTCTTAAATGGTTGTATATATGTTTGCTGAGGAACATTTATCTTATATTTCAAAACTAATTTAACTTGTATTAGATGGGGATTCAGTTTTTATAGTAGAGATGTTCAGCACCTTATAAAAATCCAGGTTTTTTTCTGAGGTATCTCAAACAGAGCAAATCAAAGCTGATGCACTTGCAATTACTGATTGCCTTATGAAAATTTAAACCTAGACATTTAGAGGTGGAGTTTATTGGCCTGGAGTGGAGAAGTGATGTGTCTGAACTGAAACTGGTCAGTGCTACAGAAGAGAATTTAGACGGATAGGTAAGATGTTGACTGAAGTTTCCGGACTTTAATGAGCTGAATAATTCAAATGTTGGAATAGTGATCTTGCTCTTATTCCTAGATGTTGATAATTTTGTCACATATATTGCTCCCTCTCTCCTACTCATAAAACCACAATAACACAAAGTTTTGTCTACCTTTAAAAATTATTTCAGAGGAACCAAAATTTAGGTACTGACTTTGAATGCTTTTAGAAATATGTATCAACATGTGATTAGACCAAATAGCTCTTTAAATTATGGAGAACGCTACTAACCTTTTAAGTCTATACTGAGAAATACAGAAATTTTTGCCTTTTTGAAATGAAAGATAGAGCCATTGTCCATTGATTGTGTTTAAGCAAGGACCAAATAGGTATGAATAGTCCTAAAATAAAAATGCAAATAAATTATACTGATTTTTCATGAGTCAACTAAGAAATATATGGAATAATGAAATCAAAACAAATTCTTCTGATCTGTGATGTTTTCTTTTTCTCTTCATACTCTCTTATTTTGAGTTAAACATGCTTGAATTATGTATTATTCAAGAATATTTTCATTCTAAATTACCTTTACTATACTTTATAGCTCATATAATTAAAATAGTTGTTCAGAGTATGCAGATGACTTGCAGTTTATGTGAGATTGTATCTTCAGGAGATAATGCCTGAAATAGATTACCAGCTGCCTTTTGAAGCATTTCAAATTGTTTTAATTTGGGATAGAAACAACCATATGCTTTTGACACAATTCCATTTTATTGGTGTTCCTGTTTGCCTTCAGAACTGTCTGTAGCTATCTTGCAGCATCCTAACCAGATCTAATCGTACAGTTTTATTTTGTAATTTCACAATTTGTATATGATGTTTTGTTCTCTTACCAAACACATGCATAGAGCTCAAATAAGAAAAAAAAAAAACCAAACCAACCCACAACCAAAATCTGACTTAAAAATTTGGAGAGGTCATTAGCAAGACAACTTTTAAAAAAAAAAGCTTAAAATCTTTTAGTCTAAAACAAAATGGCATTTACAAAAGGCAACGTGATTCTTGGTCAAGTACGTACGTAAAGCCTAATGAACACTGGTATGTGCTGGTGCTGGGGAAACTCAGATTTGTATGTGACATATGTTTGTAAAGATCTGAGCTGCAGCAAGCTGTGTAAATGCTAAATGTACGTTGCAATGTGGAATGATCAGTTATTGGCCTATGCTGAATGATACATATTTTCTGATAGTTTATCCTATATGCAGTTTTACGGGGTTTCAGTTTGCTGATTTGTTGTTGCTGCATTTAGCCCTTCCTAGTATAAATGCAAAAAGCCTGTTTCTGATTTTTAAAAGATTGATAGCCTAGCAATGCGGAAACAAACATGCTTGGAGCATACAAAACACAAAAAGCAACTTGAAACATTTCAGATAGCTGTGAATACTTCCTTTTTAGATAAGACACCACCACAGATGTCAGAATTTGAAGTGTTTTCTCTGGTGCTTTTTTTTTCCTAAGTGTATGTGCTTCTGACCCATAATTTTTAATTTGTTTTTTAAAACCAGGAAGAACTTTTCTTTTTAAAAACAAAATGTTTACTTAGTAGTTAAATAAAACAAATCTCTGCATGTTTTTTTTTCTCCTTTTGTTCTTCTTATATATCTTTTTAGAAAAAATCCTAAACTTAACCATAACAGTATTCACTTACAACTTCTTAATTATTCATTTCAATGCTTTGGACAATAATAAAAAAAGTTCTAGAACGTTAATAACGTATGTAGCTTATGGCTTTAATCTGAAGGAGCTGAACACTGTAAGTAGCGCCCATTGCATTTTAGGGATGACATTCAGAAACTGGCAAAATAAGTCAAAATATTGGGAAAGCTGATTTGAACTCTGGCCCTGTCCTTGCTTAAATAACTTGGACTTTCATGTTATTTATATAGTCAAGTAAATATCCTTTAGTTTTTGAGCTGTTATTTGGCTTTGTAGCTGTCTGAATTTTCAGACTTTTTTTTTTTTGGAGAGGGGGGGGGAGTGGGTTAGGCAGTTTAGGGAGGATCCAGAAACTGTCACTTAATTCTTAGATATGGTATAAGTCATGATTCAGGTTACCAGCTCTGAAGTATAAAATACATTGTATTTCAAATAGATATTTCCCTCTACAGTCGATGCTGTCTCTCAAATCGAAATCAAAGCTCAAGTTGATGAGCATCTCAGATTAGGCTGTCTTTGAAAAGGTGGATCTGTCCCAGGCTCCTCATCTGCCAGATCTGAACAATCCTGCCTGACTCTGCAGGAGTGTTTGTACACCTCAGTGTCTCCAGGACTGCAGGATTCTTGCCCAGCACACTCTGTGCAAACATGTAGCAGTTGGTGTTACACTCGGGTTTTTTACTTCTGCCATCCTCACAGCTACTCTGAGTATTCTCTTGTTTACATGCCTTTGGTTAAGAATTGCCTTCCTTCATGGAAATAACTTTATGACCCCTGTTGTGCAACAATGCATGAAACTGCAAACACCTGGAAAGATTTTCCATGGTGCAAGCATTAGTGCAGCAGTTGCCAAACATCTGGAACTCATTGGGAGATTCCCAATGGTCCCTTCAAGTGCTGATTGAGACTTCTTTCTTTTGTAAGATGTACATCTCTCTTGATGTTGATTCCGAAAACTGAGAGGAAGCGGGGGGAGGGAAAGTCTTTGATTGGCAAATGAGATTATCTACCACTGGGAACATTTTCTGTTAAAAATGTAAAATATCAACATGCATGCACATAATTTTTTGAAATGAAATACTTAAAATAAAACTTCATTTGTTGTAGTTACCAAATAACAGAATTTTGGATAACAGGATGTCTGTAAATACTTAGGTCTTGAAATATGGAGTTTAATCTAAAATGAAGTGCTTTTCAAAGGAGTGGTAAAATGGACCCAGATCTCAACATAGTAAGAAGTGAAATTCCCTGACTTAGGCTGGTTCTCATAATGTATGTTCTTGCCCTACATTCTGTGGTTGTTCTTTTTCTTATTTTCTGTGTAATGATATGAGTAACCTAGAGGTGAAAAGTAAAGCTCCAGTTATGTCTGCTAGTTCTAATTTGTCAGATTTCCTTCTTCATGGTCTTTCACATGTGAGTTCTTATTGTGACCTGTTGCTAATAGCTGCTGATACTGTTGCTTGGTACCATGCCCTCCTGGGGACATCTGGTGTGTTGTGGCCTTGCTACACCTGGAAAATGGTACAAATTAATCTCTGCTTAAAGTCAAGTCATTTTTGAATGGCCTCAGTGGCATAATTTTCAAGACTGTATGATGACATGTGTGGGAACTGCCTATACTTTTTTTTAAACTATCTTCCTTTTATTTTGACTTTTCCTGTAATAAAATAAGGCTCCATCCTGGGGTGTTTTGGTGCTGCTCAGCATAGGACATTTATTGATTATTTTTCTTTTTTTAAATTTGCCTTGTCAGTCTGGACACTCAGTCAAGTACTGGAGGGAGGGGGGGCGGGGGGGAAAGGCCTCCTTATCATATACCTTCTTTTCCCCAGCAGCATGCTCTGTGTAGAGAAATTGGGAGGCAAATTGTACAAGCAATATTTTGATGACTGTATGCTGCTCAAAAATGCCTCTTACAGGGAGATAACATCATAGGTCTAGCAACTCTCTCCATATCCTACTGGAGTGTCAGAAACCAACTGGCGCTAGAGTTCTTCGTTAAGAAATACTGAGGGCCAGTAGAAATTGAACTGTAGAACAAAACAGAGGATAGAGTGTGTGCATTTTGAGATGTTTTACTCAGACTAGCTCTCGTGTGGTCCCATAGGCTGCATGCCCACGTGGCTGGAGTGCATCCTTGGTTTAACTTCAGCTGAAACAGATCTGAATCACATGATCCAAATCAATAGTCAGTGTTCAGGGACAATTAGGAGATTTGCTTCAGAAGTGTCTTGGTCATTTAAACTAAACCAGTAATTAGGCTCAGCCGTTGCTGACTTTAGTAAGAACTGGCTTAGGTTAACGATGGCTGGTTTTGAAGATTTCACTAGTAGTAAACAAATGTGATCTAAAAATGAGATTTTTGGAAAAGATTGAGCCTAGGTATACATATTCATTTTACTTTTCCTATGGAATTTGGGATTCCATTTTCAAAAGCATGAAAGATACTTGTTAACCTATCCTGATTTTCAGATGTCTTTTTTAATGCAACTGTTTATGATGACCTTAATTTTAAATAAATTAGAGTATGAGAAGCATTTCCCAGAATCTTATGACTTATAATCAGCTCATTGGGCTGTAAAATGTTCCAAACTGCTGACCTCCAGAAGTTTGGCATATACAAAATTGTAACTAGAATATGTTTGACAAGAAAGATACATAAGGATGCAGCAGTGACTTTGAGGAATTTGGATCATGGAGTTGGTAGGTTTTATTGGACAGGTACTGATTTACAACAGAGAAAGTGTCCACTGTAATTCTGGGTAGAAAATAAAGCTTAATCCTCATTAAGAACACATATACATAAAAGAAAGAACACCTCTGTGGTCTCTTCTGAACAATGCTCCATTCTAGTGCCTAGAGTAACAGGAAAAATTTCAGTAGATTTAGGATGTCACATATGATTCAAGTCTTGCCAGAGACTGAAGTCAGTGGGATGTGTTGAGTATGTTACTGGCCCAGGATCTAAGAGGCTTTTCCAAACTCACACGAGACCTCTGTGGCAAATGTGGAAGTGCAGTCCAGATCTTCTGACTCCTAGTCAAATCTTCAGATTGCAGGAACAGCCACCGTCCCTCTATTTTTCATCTTTCTGTACTAAGTTTTCTTGTGCGTTAAGCAAGAATAACAACAGGTTTGTAGGACAAAGAGATGAGCCACTGGTAGATTTAGGTATTGCATCCCATACTCCATAAACTCCGCTTCTATAATCAGCGGAAGTAGTTTGCAGAGATAACTGTTACACATAAAAGTGATACCAGGTTCTTCGTATTTAACGTACTCTTCCTGGTCACCTCTCAGTTTTGCTAATACACCCAATACATGTACTGCGTTAGACCTTGGAGAAATGTAAACTTTTACTGCACTAAGCCACACCAACTGTAGTGCAATTTAATGATAAAAGAGTCATTGAAATATTTTGCTGGAAAGCCAGACTACATTTTTCAAGTATGTGTTTATAAACTCCTGGTTCTAAGCACAATGGCTGCATTATAAACGAGAGCTTGGGAATAGGCAGTGCTCCAAGCGGAGTCAGGAGTGGAAAAAAGAGTAACAGCTGACTTCTGTTTATCAGAGCAGCTTGAGCAGGATGTGCTTTCACATATCTAAATATTTATGTAAACAGATGCACATTAAACCACTTAGAAATAAATAAAGCTTTCTCAAAATAGAACTCCACAATGACATCAAGAGCTGTTTATCTTCAAGAACTGTGGGAATGGTCTTGAATGTGCAAATATTTCATTGAAAAAAGGGCAATAAAACTAGCTTCAGATGTAATTTCTTAAGTTTATATGACACAGACCATCTGACTGACGAACGTACAGATTTTCTGGTAGTATTTTTCTAAACCCAGCAAACTTTACCTTCTTTCCCAGTCTCACACAATGGTTGATCATCTGTACTTGTTGCTAGTATAAGCCTTTAAGTGAGAGTGCTTTTGTCTGCCCTTCTGCATTCTAAGGCAAAAAAGCCTTGTTGGAGTGTGGCACTCTGCTAGACAAAGGGCAAATTCTCAATATTGGTTGTGTCTCACCCACACAGCGCAAACATGCCAGATCTGTACAGCTTTTCTCCCGTTATTTTGCACCTCCATATAACATCGTGTATCAGCAGACAAGGGTTGGTTTTAGTGTGATTGTATATGAATGCTGAATTAAAAGAATCTCTCATCTACAAGTGATATTTCTACAGTGTGCTACTTTGGTTCAGTTCCACAATTTGAAAGATGGTATACCGCAGTCACGGTTTAATAACTGTTTTCTCTCCGTGCCTTTGTACATAATTTTTTACTAGGGTCAACTTTTGTGGTGGTGGGTTTTTTTTTTTTAAAACTCTGTTTTTGGCAATTGTGTGAAATGTTTTTTTAATAACTTGCTGCATGGCCCAATATCCCTCTATTTTCTTTGTCCCTTGTACCACCTCAGATAAATTGTTACTTTTTAAAATGAAGTTTACCAAACTCCTAAATTTCAAACATTACCATGGACTTCTCTGTGGCTCTTGTCTCCCCATGTCCAACACAGCCTGTCTTTAGATTTCTTTTCCCTTGGGCATGCATCCAAGGTTTTCTGATAAATGATTAGGACATATTATAAATATATTGTCCTAGTATACATAAATGAAACAGCTCCAACTCAGCCCAAATTTATAGAAGAGGAGATTCTGCTTTCCATGGATTTTAATTACATTTTCTGTATGTGATTTCTCCTACTTGACAACGTTAGTTAAGATTTTTGATAGGTTTCTGTTCCCTAACCTTGATTACACTGTGAGCCCCCCTACAGCTTCTTGAGCAATTTTGTCTCTAAAAGCTTCATGCAACAGAAGCTAGTACAAGGAACATTCAAACAAACTGTAAATTTGAAATAAATTAATTCTAGGGGATATAGTAACCATCAAGATATATTAACAGATTTTTACAATCATTTTATGTCAGTAAATGCCAGTCCTTGTTCTATGTGTTCTTACCGTGAGAACGATGCAGCTGGTCACATGGTTAGAGAGTTTGTGGTTGGAAAAGGAAATCGGTTCTGCTCAGTCTTGAGTTGAGGTAGGCGAAAGCAAATCTTTTGTTTGTTTGTTTCTGTGTGAAGCACCATTTTCTGAAACTTAGTGGTTCAATACCTTCAGTTTGTACTTCCTTCCAATAAATGTGGAGGTGCTCATGCTGCAAACAAGTCAAGCACTTGTATTCTGTGATTATAAAATCCTTGTAGTTGCTTGCTCCCACAGAGCTTCATTTTGTGAATTTGACAAACCTGATAATAGCTCTTTTGGCCAGAACAGTTACGGCCATAAAGACTGACTGAAAAAAATGCAATTTATACCCACTGACTTTGTTTACAGTTAAAAACCCCTCTGCTTTATCATCCCAGTATGTATGAATAAAATGAACAATCAGTGATTTTGACCAGTTGGACTTCATAGATCCGAAAGGTCAAAATCTCTATTATTTCTGATACCAACCCAAAGTGCTGTCCACCTTTTATTTTTCTAAACCTGAAACAATACCCTTAACTGGGGAGAGAATGTGTTTCTGAGATTTTTCCTGTGTATTTGAAACCTTTTTTATACTTCTACTGCCTTATTTGTGTTGAAGAATGTTAAAAGGAGAAAAAAGAAACCCTGCAGATAAGAAAATTGAGATATTTGTTCTGTAAATCTGGGTTTCACCAAGCTTAGTCAATTACTTCATTTGGCCAGAATAATTACTTGCAGAACAAAGCTACAGCAATATCAGAATGCTACTCCCTGGGCTGCATAGGATTTATTCTAGAACTTACTTAAATTGGTACTTAAATTGGAGTAAATAAATTTTGTTCAACATTGGTCCCAAATGTAGGATAACTCTATGTTGATTAAAGTGGTGGTATTGTACTACTATACTAGACTTCTCCTGATGTTCTCATACAAATGAAGACTTCGTAAATAGTAATATAATTCTAGGCAAATTCTGAAGTTGCATCTTCCAGTAAAGTCAGGAAGTTTTACCTTAAAAATGGAACATCCTGAAATACATACAAGAAAAAAATATTTCTCATATGAGGAAAAAACTGATAGTCAAACCTTGTTTATTCACAGTGTCCTCCTTGCTACACAGATTTTCTGTCAACTAACTTTTAAAAATTTAAATTTATACTCACAGGTAACAATGGATAAAAGAAAATCTGGAAGGTATATTTCTTTTTTTTTACAAATTATTCTGATATTTAATTAAAATATTGATTCAGACTTTCCTTTAGGTATGGTATGTGTAAGTGGCAAAGAAATTTCTCATCCTTTTCCACCTGCTATCTTCTGAATAGCAAACCACAAACTTGCTTTCTTTCACTTTCTTTGTTGCACCTCCAAGAGGTCTTGAGTTTGTAAGGAATTTATATCTCCTGTTCTGATGAAATCTGAAAAGGAGGAAAAGTGAAAACTGAAAATCCTGATTCCATTTTTTGTGTAGTCACTCACACCTCTGCAAAATTAATTATACAGATGCATCTGAAGATATTTGCATTTGTCGTGCTTAGAGGAAACTGTGCAAGACATTGGGGACAGATATTCTCTAAGTGTTTTCCAGTGTAGTTTTCTTTACTCTTGTTGACAGGTCACGGTATGTCTGGGATGGGATAGATATGTGATTGGGATAGATATATCTTGTCTTTGGTTGCAGCTATGTAATTCTAAGGGAGATAATAACCTGTGGAGAACAGAGAAGTATTCCTGGCATTGCTTCAGTTTTCTCTGCTCCTTAATCAGTGTCATCAGTTGAATGAGTTTTCTGTGAGCACACCTCGCAAAAAAACCAAACCAAAACAAACCCTCCGCCCTCTCTCATGGATACTTACATGAGAACATGTTGAAGAATGTTGTATGAAAGAGAGTGAAGTAAAAATTGTTTGAGATTTCCCCAAAACTGTCTTGGGAAGCATGATTTCTGTCTCCCACTGTTATTGAAGGTGTCCTATGTCCACATAAGTGCACATTAACAATCAGTAGAGGTGAATTAACTTCGTGAATTTTAGATACTTTTTTGAGCATTTTCTAGAATTGTTGTTTTACACAAATGATACATTTCTCAAAAATCCAGAAAATGGATCTTCTCTGTGTACTCAATTTCCCATTAGCTTTAAGTGTCTGCTTAAAATATTCTACAGTGCGCACACACACAACATTAGAGTGTGCACAGCTATTTCATGCTTCGTAGGAGTGGGGTTTTTTATTACTTAGAGATTCATTACAGACAGCGTGTGAACAGATGATGCATTTTTGACTTTGTATTTGTTATTGATCATCTTGGGCCTCATAGAGACACACACGCTTTAGCACTGTGTTTTTCTAGGAATACAAATTTCCAATGATACCCTCTTGTTATGGGTTGATTTGCTGTTACAGAGCTATATTCCAGTTTTTCCAAGATACCTAGTATTCACTAGTAGTGTGCTTGGCTTTGCTGTTTTTACTGTTCTTTGCACAGTGACGACTATCCTGCATGCTGTATGTTCTCTAATTGGATGTTGAAAGAGGAATAAATTATCACAGTCATAGAAGTGTTGGTTGCCTGGGACCTTTCAAAGTCATCCAATCCAACTTCCTCCTTAAAGCATGATCATCAGATTTTGAAGGCCATATAATGTAGGCCCCTGACCCTGTTGCTGGACCCTCTCCAAAATCCCCATATTATTCTTGGAGCAGAAGTCCAGAGCTGGATGAAGTTCTCCAGGTGCAGCCTCACCAGTGCTGTGCAGAAGAAGAAACTGTCTTCCCCTGCTCTGCTGCCCTTGTTCCTCCTGATATAGCCCATTTATGTGGTTTGCCTTAGTTGTGATGGAAGTACACTGATGCCTCATAGGTACTTGGCATTTGCTGTAACTGCCAAGCTGTTTTTCAGCAGGTGCTGATATGGCCTGTGCTTCTGCCTCAGGAGCAGAACTTTTCACTTCTTGTTGAACTTCATAAGTTTTCTGCTGTGCCAGTCCTCAGTTTTCACCAGGTCCCTCTGATTTGAAGCTCCACCCTCTAATTTCTGTTAAAGTGTTTGAATTCCTGACAAAAATTCTGAGTTTGCCATACACTGAATACTTGTGGCTTGAGAGAGTAGAGCAGTCGCCGCCTCATGTGGTGTTTCTATTCTAGACAAAAAGTAAGTAACAAATGTCAGAGATCCTCTTTCATGTTACTATCCAAATGACATTTTTTCATTCATTGAACTCTATTTAAAAATATTTTGGTTGATAACAAAGGCATTTTGAAGAGAGATTTCCACATGGATATAGTAATTTCTCAGGAGACGGTGATTAAACTTGATGCGTGCAACAGTGGGGGCATTGAGAAAGAAGCGTGCCTTCTTTCTCAATGAAGTTTGTTTCTGTTGCAAGCAGCTAATAGGTATTTTGTAAAGTTATGCTCCTAGCTTGTGTTCATTAGCATTCACGAATGGCCATGTCATACTACTTTACAATGAGATTAAAATCCTTAACGGTTACCTGTTTGTTTTGAAAACTTCCTATTAAGATGACCAAATATTTCTGACATCCTTCATGGTAGTCTCATAAGGACCTTTTGTGGCAGGAGTCTGAACTACCAAATCTTCAAAAACTTTGCATGCATTGTGAATGGCGTATATGTACACCACCCAGAATTTCTTAATGTTCCTTTTAAAATTCTTAAGAATGCCAGTGCAACAATGTGCGCAATAAGTTACGTTCTGGGTATTGGGCTTTTTTGTTGTTGAAAGAGTCAGTAGGTAGCATTTACTATGCAGTATTAGGAAAGTAAAAGTCAAGATGGCTATTAGGCTTTTTGTGGTAGTTCAGGAAACAAAAACCTAGAATGTGTTCTGTAATTGCATCACCTTCCTGAAATCATCCTCTCCCACTGTGTCAACATTTTTGTTTATCTTCTGCTCAGTGTCTGTCAGAAGTTTGTGTCTGCCAATGAATCTGGCAAATACATGGCTTTATCATGTGGGTTTCTTACCTGCCAAAAGGCATACAAACACAGCGGGGAAAAAAAAAATGTGAGTTTTTGCTGGATGTCTTTAATTGTGGATAAAGAAACATCTGAGGGAGACTTGTAGGCATTTTCCGAGGTGATACTGCTTTTGCTGATTTTTTTTTTTTTGTGTGTGCTATTTTAACAGCGACCATTTTGCTTGATCTGCCTGTCAGTGATTTAGTTCTAAGATGTCTGTAACAAGTAGTATGTTGATCTGTTGTTTTAATTCTTTCACAGGAATTTCACCACAGATCTGATTTCCAAGTGGTGCTACAGGAAAAGATCTAAAGGCCTTTAGTAACATTCCCATTGCTGTCCTTTTATGTGCCCTTTCCTTAGGGAAAGTTAGAGAGTGGTGTTTCCGTAAAATGTATTCCTTCTGTGCTACCCTTGATGGAGTTAATTTTGGTACTGGAGAGACAGGAGATGTGGCTGTCTCCTCTTTTCCTCATGCTGCTCCCCTCCTTCATGTAAGCATGTCTTCAGGGATCACTGAGGAATCCAGAACGTGGACAATGTAGGGAGGAGATGGTCCTATCTTGTGGCAAGGGAAAGCAATCTTAGGTATATTGCTAGAGTATGTTATATCTGATATACCTGGCTATTTTCTGCTGTCAAAATGCTTTTGAAAGGAGGAAAAAAAAGCAGCAAATATTGTGTTGGACTGTAGTATTTATGGAAATATCTGCTGATGTTCCAAGACTTGGACAGTGGTCCAAGTCCATCCATCCAGTCAGCCAGATCATCTAAGCAGTGTATATTTGCAGTCTTGGAATGCTTAAGAAAGGAAATTATAATACCAGAGTGAATTTACGCATTCTGGAGATTTTTTAAGTAGATTTAGAAAGTATTATACCAATTTCTGTTAAATGTCTAATCTGGTGTACCTTAAATGAATGTCCAAACCTGCTACTGCTGGCTTCATTGCTGTATTTCTTTGTGTGAAAATCTTTGCATTTGAAATTAATGCATTAAAAAAAACTTGAAAGCCATTTCAAAATTCTGAAATGGTTTCTAAGAAACAATTGGGGAAAAAGAATTTCTTAGCAGTTTTTTACTGGGTTTACTCACACTGCCAGGTGTTACTCGTAGGCTTTGATTAAGTCCTGTTGGCTTGTGGTTTTTTTTTTTTTTTCACTTTCTGCCCTAATTTTAGGGTTGTGTAACCCTTGGCCTGATCATGTAAACCTGAAGGTGTAAGTATCAGTTTTGGACACCAGAGTGTTTCATCACAAGAGATATTCCTGCTAAATAATTTTTAAAATTGGGTGGAGATTTATTGCTCTATTAATTTTTATAGTTTCTTAATCTGGCTTGAGTCACTGGGAAGGAAGCCATGGATTCTTTGGTAGAGAGCCTTTGAGCAGCCTGTGTGTTATTGTGCTGAATCACAGCACCTGCACCAGCCTAAACAAACCATTTTTTCTTGAGCCCCTGGAGATTCTAGAGTTATGAATAGCGATTTTCTAGTCCAACCAATATAATTATAATAAAAGCATCAAATATTTTGAAATGGATAAATATTCATCTGCTTATGCTTGGTCTGAGCATAATTAAATTACACCTGATGTTTATGATTCATTCTGTGAAGATTTACAAATGATGTTTTTGTGGTATGAGAAATATTTTGAATGTTGAATTGCTTTGTGTGATACACTTTTATTATTATTTCCATATGCACAAACCCTGGGAGTTTTATTACCGTTTAACTTCTATAAATCTTTACAAATTACTGAAAAATTTTTCCTTAGGTCAGATTACATTTTCCATAGTTTCATTAAAATATATGTTGTGGAGATATTTTTTTTCCCATTCTTGCTGCCTTCTGCATGTTTTGTATGTATGACTTTCATCACTATTACTTGACAATTAATAAAAGTAAACAGAGCAAGAGAATAGAGGAGGCAGTACAAGTTCTTTCTCTGACTCGCATTTCCTATGTGAATTTGAGCAAATCACTTAACTTCTCCATGTCTATTTCCACATCTGTACAGCAGGAGTAAATTTCCCATAGGCTTTATAAAAATAATTAATCTTGGGAAAGTACCTAGAAATTCTGAAACAGAAAGGCCTGTAGATTCCAACATCTTATAAATTATATTATGATGGCATTGATTAACTTACAACTTGGTCAAAAGAATGTGCAGATTATTTGTACATTTTGTCAACAGCTATAAATGTTGCTAATTTATATTTCACAGGACTATATGATTATCACAAGCCCTCTGCATTGTTCTCTATGGTTATATACTGTCAGCAGTAAACCTGACAAATGTTAACCCAAGCAGACTGACACTACTACTAGAAAGTTCAAATAAAAAAAATTCAGTAGGACAAAGAATCTGGACTTAAAATAATGTTTGAAAAAATAAAAGAAAAAAGATAATAAATATTATCAAGGTAAATACTCTTAAAACCCTTTGCTTGCATTGTTTTCACTGTGGCTCTACCTTTTGTTCATAACTTCTCTCACCTGTTATTGCTCAATGTTCAATCTTTCCCTTTGGGCCATAAGAATAAAAAGGATTGAGTATTTGCAAAGCAATGCTACAGCTATCTGGAGAGCTCTGCCTTTGGCCTTTTTCTGTATATTTTCATGGTAATTGTACTGGTTGATAGAAGTCCAGGCATATCAATGCTGATTATTATTTTAGATCATATTAGGAATAGCAATTAGAGCAACAAAATACATTTCACATTTCTTTTGGATGGACCTGGGAGGGATAACTAACTCCACACTGAACAGGAAGCCTCAGAAAGAACTAATCAGATTTTCATCATCTAGGGTGTGACAAGGCAGTAGTCTGATGGTGTCTTTGGTGTTCTTCTACATCTGGTTAACTGAAGTTGTCAGTCTGACCCAGCCCCTGCTTCTGCTGAACAAGCATGATTTTCAGGTTCTGGAGACTTCTCTGAGCTGTAATGTAGAGCTGCAAAGTAATGCATTATCATTCTGGGCATTATTGTATGAGAATTACTCAATAGCAAGAACTGTCACCTGAGGCCCTGTGAACATAAGGCAAAATGTAATTCTCGATGGATAGTGGTAGTAGTGAAGAGAAAGCCCACTAATACTTACCTGCATAATTACTTTAGAGTAGACCTCTGGAAAAACCATTTTGCCCATCTACCCCATCCCTGGAAGTGTTCAAGGCCAGGCTGGATAGGGCTTTGAGCAACCTGGTCTAGTGGAAGGTGTTCTTGCCCTTGGCAGATGGTCTTTAAGGTCCCTTCCAACCAAACTATTCTATGATTTCCTACACCCTTTTCTTCCTTGTCCCCTTTGCAAATCAGCCCTTGCCAAATCCAAACTTAAAGCATTTGGCAGGCATAGCTAGTCATCTCTTACTCTGTATAAAGTACCCTCCATGTGAGGCACACATATAAAGAAAGTTTGGGTAATGGTTAGCTTGGCAAAGAGACTTTTTTTTTTTGGACGGATAAAAATTCCCAAGGCCTCTGTTTATTTATATAGTTCTTGGAATAACCCTGTTTTCAAAAGGCTGCTGGCCAGCTGCTGAGACAGCGTTCCAGCTAATATATTCCCAATGCAATCACCACACTTTGCTTTTCCCATCATGATATCCCCAAGGCTGCTTTTGGTTAAATCTCATGACTGGAATATAAGAAAGTTCACATTAAGTCAAAGCTCACAATGCCACAATGTTTCTTTTCTACCCTCCACGCCCCCCC
>NW_009625913.1:14581-27721 GCF_000690535.1 Cariama cristata | reverse complement strand
CCTTCTCTATTTCTTTTGACCAAGCCTCTTTCCTCTTTAAATGGAAATGTGCCTATTTCAGCTGTTCTAGCCCAGAGTATTTCTCTTATCTGTGGGGAGAGTAAGGCATCTGTAATGCAGTACATGGCTGCATATATAATGCCAAGAATAAGTGGATCACTACGGTGGATTTCAAAAAGTGTATGTGAAGAGATTACTTTTAGCAAGTAGATTAAACGTTCTATTTCAGTGACTAAGATAAAAGCTGAGCCAGTGCTAAGGATCTGGGTGGTATAAGTGCCCTTTTACACTTCATTGTTCTTAGCAACCAAACCGCTAAGGCAATGAGCCAGGACAACAAACTACACTTTATTTGACTTTTTTTTTTAAGTCAGAAAATTAAAGAGCAAGACTCGTATGTCTCATGGTCATAGTGCGCAGAGAGCCCAAGGGTCTTAGAAATGTTTACAAGAATATTTTTTTTTTTCCTGATTAGGTGAACTACTATCACTGAAGAAAATTCTTGCCCATTTCTATCCTTCCCACTCATGACAATTCCTGTATTTCTTCCACAAGTTTGAAAATAGAAGTGAATAATAACACCTAAACAAAACAGAACCGTGAGCCAAATGATTCATTTAGATCCACGGTGTGCATCTGTTCATGTGCTGAAGGCAGCACTAAAGGTTCCCCGGGCAAAATTCATATGTGCTTTCACACCTCAACTTGACCACAAGAAAGATGGTTGCTATATGCTGGTCTGTGGGATGTACAGTCTTGCACTAAGCTTTATGCGAGACAGTGCATTTTTAGCAGAGATTGAATACAGGCAGAGAGTTGGGCCTAGTAAAAACCTATCTTGTAATATAACTTTACTTAAGATATTTGAAGCGTCTGTTATTCTGCCACTGCTTGACTACGCCAAGCAACTGGTAAGACTGTTCTGGTATTTTGTTTGTTTGTTTTTTCTACATAGCTACACTTCTAGATTCTTGTATCCAGGATAAAGCAACTTGTGACCACTGATACAGGTGGTTTCCTTTACATTCAAGGAGTACCACCAATTTCTCTACTTCTTACAGAGATCCAATCAAATTAAATGTTTAACCCTTCCTCCACCCCAAACCCATATGCTTAGGCAGAACAGAATTTAAAGTTTGGGCAATTCTTTTCAAAATCCATGTTTCATTCTCCTCCTTCCTAGGACCTGCTATGCTTATTGTTAACCATAGCTCATCCTTACTGTAATAGTGCCACAGATGTCTCCTGCTTCCAGTGATGACAGGTCTGGCTTTGTGCTATGGGGAATTCTGTGACAGGCACTTGCTAAGACAGTAATTCTAAGTAGAAATACATTAACTACTCTGAGAAGGGCACTGGAAGAAGGAGGTTCAGAAGCAGGATGTTTCACTTAAGGATAGGCAGCACTACAGAAGTGGTTGAGGTCATCACTGGCTTTGTTGATTTTATTACTTACTTCAGATGATTAGCAGGTAATAAGCTCTCTGTTGGTGCACATCTATAGAGCTCCATTAATTTCAGTAAGACTCCAAAAACATTCATAGGTGAATTAAAGAAGTGATGAAACCATCCTGGAGTGAGACGCAGGGGTGGAACCCTGGAGGACAAACACATATTTTCAGTTTTTCTTGGGAAATTATGGCGAACTGAATGGAATGAGTCAGAGGTCAGTCATACATGAGAATGATTGATAGTTCATGTTGTTCAACATTTTAGGGCATTTCTGCCGTCCCCCCCAATGCTGTACCTTATTTGGGGGAAAATATAGACAACGCAGATGTGCCCAATGTGCCTGAACTGGTTTACTGACTTGTTCTACTGACACATCTTGAAGCTTTTGGATGAATAAATGCTGGAATATGAAAGAGGAAAATATATTTAGAAAATATAATGAGAACTTTTTGTCACTGTATTTATACAGAGAAACTAAAATTACTTTAGAGCAAATAGTGGGAAAAGTGACTAACAGATAACAGTGCAATGTAAATTGAGTTCCACAAATCAATCCCCAGAGGGGTTTCCAAACCCTGTCATTGAGAAGTAACTGTAGAAAGCAGGGGGGCTCCAGCTTCCTTAGAGGTCAGTCTACAAAGACAATTACTTGAAGTATTATTTTTCTACTTTGAGAAAAGAAGGGTTGCTTGCCTCTTGGAGGTCATTATGAACATTGTTCCTTCTTGTCCCACTTTATTAAAATTTTGTTAGTTTAGAGTGATTTATTTAACTCATCCCTTCTGAGGGGAGTTAAGTTTTCTGAGCATCCAGAGTGGTGGATTTGATTTTCCCAAAAGGCTGGATATGAACCTGAGGACACTGCAGATTTCTTGTCACAGGCAGAAGGTTGCAAGATCATGCTATATTGAAGGTCTTGGCAGCAGAACTCCAGGGAAGCAACATTTTTCTTGAGAGTCCCACTGTGTTTTATAGATGGCAATATTAAAAAAAAAGAATGTTTTTCCTGATGTTCCATTAAGTACACATGGGAAAACAATATTTTATGTGAAAAGGAGCCTAGCTCACATGCACAGTCTAGTTTGTGTTATCATCACTTACATCTTTTGTGCTAAGAGCTTTTTATATTTCCAAAATCTCTTATTTTCAACATCGTATTACATTTAGTATCTATACTATTTGGATTGGAGGACAATAAATATGTCCCATCTTCATTTGTAAGGTGCTCTTTGGGAAGTATAAAGCAAAGGTTATGTAAGTTATTTTAGAGTCTTTTAAAAATCGGAGACCATGGTGGAGTAAGGTAGATTAGAATAAAACCCACAACAGTAATCATTATGGCTATGACTAATTTTCTGTTACTGAAAAAAGTATTCCCCTGTTGCTTTGATTAACTTCTGAAGAGGAATGTATGTATCTAAGATTATATACATGTATATATAGCCTGGACGTGGTCCTGTGCAACTTGCTGTAGGTGAACCTGCTTTGGCAGGGGGGTTGGACTAGATGATCTTCAGAGGTCCCTTCCAATCTCAACCCTTCTGTGATTCTGTGATATGTATATGCTTAACGAAGCAGATATGAACACTAACTGTTTGTGCATGCATACTCTCATGGATCAAAAACTTAGGTGTTTTTTTTTTTTTTAACTTTGCAGATTATATCGATTCCTTTTTCAAAAATGCATGGAAAAATGATAAACTGTCATAGTATAAGATGTATGTAAAGACTTCACTAGCTCCTATTTCTTTCCTCTGCATATTTATACACATACATCTACCTAGCCTAAATATTTCAGCATGAATAACTGGTGGGGGACGGAAGGGTCAGTCAGGCATAATATAGATAGATGCGATTATTCATTTAAAAGCTACTGGTTGGGCTACTTAAATAGCTAGGTTTGGTCAGTTATATCTGGCTTCCACATGTGTTTCCTATTTTTCTTCTAAATTCTATACTGCTCAGGGACCTGGGGAATGTGATTCCAGGATTTTCCTGAAAGGAAGGACTGCTTTGTTCATTACTGCCATGGGAATGTGTTAAATTTAAGTATGTGTCGAACAGGTCTCAACTGTGTTTGTCCAATAGCTGATACAAGCTTAGCTCATTAGAAATGTAAGAATAGGGAGAAAGCAATAATGGAGTACTACTTTTTTTTTTTGAGCGTGTAGCAAAGGAAGGGGGGATGTGTGTGTGCTGTTTACTGTAGTCCTCTTTTGTTGTCTGCCAAAGTCAGTTCAATTAAATTAAAACAGTGACTTTTGAAGTATGCAAACTAAAGTAGCTCTGGTTACTAGCCTAGCGTAAACAATGTAAAATACATCAGTAATCTTGAACACTCAGGAAGAGATAAAACATCCTTAGCAGAAAACCTGGGAACGTATCAAAAATGTGTTTATTTAAAATCTGTTACAAGGCACAATTGTATTTTTCTCTTCTTAGACAATACTGTTTTAATTATGAGTGGTTCTGTCTCTTATTATAGTAATCTGCCATAAGCCCCTAGAAATTGGTTATTAAGAATTAAGTTTCTGACTGTCCAGCTAAGAGGAATAAGATACTAAATCTGTTGCAGCCAAATCATTATCAACCTATCTTTCTAAATGTTGTGTGTACGCTTTTAGTGGAATTACCATAGTAAAAAGTAGGATTTTTCTGACTAGCTGTCATAAGGGAGGGGTATAAAATATGTTCCAGTCTGAAGTACCATAATAGACTCAAAAGAAGGCATTTCTGTGGTCTGCTCCAGGCCTTCTGATTTTAGGTGAATGATTTCTCTAAATTCCTTTTACAGTCCATAGAAAAGGTGCTCTCCTGCAGAGAAACACTGCAACATGCAGTTGCTGCAAGAAACGACGTCTCCATCAAATCTTCAACTATTATCATGTTCAAAATTAACCATCCCTAACTTTCTAGCCTCCACCTCTCTACAGCCAAGCTCTCCTTTTAGAGCATCTCACAGTTGCTGTTAGGGACCAGGCCTAAGCACAGCTTGAAAATTCTTTTTGGTCATAGCCCCCAAATAGTTAGCTATTCAGATAATTAATTTCACTGGCTTCTTCCTGACTACTCAAGACAGCAGAAGAAGAACTAACAGCTTCCTAGCACACCTTTCTTCCATGCCAACTCCAAATTAATTTAATTCATCAAATTGTGTGGAAGCATATAAGTGATCTGATTTCCTGACTCCCTGCTCAGTTTGTGACCAACCTGTTCAGTCAGCTTGGTTCCTTCTATCTGGGCTAACTCAAGACTGTCTGGGTACTGAGGTTCAGCAATTTACCTGATATCTAGGTAGGTGGGGAGACTCACTCAAATTGAAGAGACAAGTCTTAATGGAGCCCTGGGTATTGTTTTTTTCCAAAGTTCAATCTTTCACACCCAAAGCCTGATAGTGAGTGCATGTGTATAAGTAAAGAGGTGGCAATATTTTGATCTCAGACTAGAAAAAAGACATCTAATGGTGAGCTGATGCTGGAGTCTTTTTGTATTATCCAGGTGGCATAAAGAGAAGACAAAGTGATGAAGTCGTGTGTGTTAGTTAATTAAGGTCTTGAGGGAGGGGAGATGGAACCATTCTTAATCACATATTAAACAGATTGCGTTTTTGTTCATTGAGGAAAATGTTGCCCAATATGCTGTTATATCAGGTCTTAAGGAATCCCATCAAGAACTTAGGCAAGATGAAAACTAAAACCATATTTCAAAATGTCAAGAACTGGTTTGGGATTTCCAGTATGTCTTTTAAAGAAGTGTTTCAGAGAATCGTTCTTATAATTATTTTTTTTAAGGAAACCACAACTTTTGGAAAAAAAAGACAAAAGGTTATCTGTCTAAGAGTGTAGTTAGTCATCCCTTCCACTCAGAAGATTCTGCAGAGGGCAAAAACTTGCTTGGAAATCCTTGTTTATGTTTCACCAGATTTCCTGGAAAGGTTTTAAATAAAGAAATATGGTCAAGGTATGCGACTTGGAGGATGAGCCAAAACCTAATCATCTTGATAAATGAGGAAGAAGGTAGAGAACAGTACTGGAGAGTAACAGATCTGCAAAACCAGGACTTTGCTCCTCACTTTTGGAAGAAGCAATGGAATGCAGAGATGTTGAAAGAAAAGATTGTTTTTAAAACAGTTAAAGAGGAGTATTTAATATTTGCAGATAAGCAGAAAACTGAACAGCAAGATTAGGTGCTGTTGAGGCAGGAAAAGTTTTATACCAAAGTAATACAAAACCTAAGTTTGTGAAGGAAATAGGTGGTGTTTTCTAATGATGTGCCAGATTAATGCACCAGGGAGAGGAAAACTCTGTTGTTACTTAGACAGGAGCCAAGAACTCACCTAAGTTGCTACCATAATTATAAAGTTGTTGTTCTGCTATCCGCTATGGAGGAAATATGAGAAGTACTTATATGACCAGATTAGCCTTGCCAAGTTATAGTATAAACAAACGTCAACAAAACACTGTGACAGATGAGGTATTTTGGCAACTGTAGGTTACAATCTTAGTTGGGACTTTTCCTTTTGACTTTTCCACAGTGGTCTTGACCTTGCTTCAGGTAGCAGTAGAGATTTTTGTTCTATTCTAGTGGCCATGAGTTTTTGATATTTATAATAGATCTTCTTCCAAAGTGAGTTTAAGTCAGCTTTCTTTCTGCCACATTAGACAGGGGTCTGCACCTAAACACATTTTGGGGACACAATGCTGCTACTGGTACGCAGCTACCTTGGCTACATCTAACTCTGATAGAGCTACGTTTCTTCTTTTTAATTTCAAAAACATATTATAGTGCTTCACTTAGGAATACATATTAGAATTCCTCTCCTCTGTGAAGAAATCTTGACTTGGTAATAGTCCCCAGATAAAAAGTTCAAATGTGACAATTTCTCTTTTGAGGTCTGGAGCGGACCAGTTTTGTTCCTATTTATGTTGACTGAGAAGACGTTTGCTTGGTTTTCTTGGTCTCAAACTGAGATAGCAGTAGGTAAAGTTTCATGGGAGAAAATGTCTTTGATCTGAAAAAGAGCGAAGACTACTAGTGAATTTATGTAACAGCTCGTGCTGTGTGACACTGTTCCTGCTTTCAGGAACAATATGTTGTTGGTCAAAATTGCCTTTGTCATGCCAATGTATAAGAACAGGTGCTAAGTCACAGTATTCTGACTTACAGGTAATCATACATTTAAACTACTGTGCTATGCTATAATGAGGACACAAATAATGTATCTGAATACACTTCATGAGAGCACTGAATTGTTGGCTCTTATTGTGACTTAACATGAAGGGACAAAGATTGTCATAATGTCTGCTGGTACCATAGAGGTTGTTTCCATAAAATCTGAAAATGTTTAGTAGATAAAGCTTTAAGTGAAAGTTACTAAAATTTTTTTTTGTATCACTGTGATGCCACATAAACTGAGAATGGTTGGCCCTTAGACACTGCACCTGATTGCTAGTGTTATTCCTGGTTGGATGAACACAGCCACCAAAATTGAATGTTTGGTGTATTTTCTTTTTTTCTTTCTTTACTGGTTCCTGTGAAACCAATTTGACAAATGTTTTGTCCTCAATTTGAATTTTGAAGTTGATGCTCGAGAGTCCTGGCAGCACAAGATCTCATGCTTTTTGTGTCACAACTTAACAGCACAAGTCTGCATAGGGTGCCTTTAGTAAAAATTCCCCCCAAATAGAAATGCATTGTTCCATATTTTAGTTTTTCTGGAAATCCATTGGTCTTCTCTGTGGGTTTATATATACTGTGAAACTGTTTGCTATAAAATGTTTTGGGGTTTGTTTGTTTTGGTTTTGTTTGTTTTTAATAAGCTTGTTTTGAAATTCTGAAGTTTCTTAGAAGAATAACAACAAGCTTTGATGTTGGTGACTTAGGATTACTTGACTTGTTTTACTGAATCTCTTTTAAAATTTCTTCTAGATAAGATTGTCATAAATCGATGAATATTGATTTTTATTCTTTAAATTTATATCAACGAATACTGAAATATATCCACCTTTTTTTTTAATTGAAAACAGGGCAAGTATCTGGAAGTCTAAAGCCATTCTGTCCATTCAGAGGGTCAAAATGGTAATAAAGAAGTTCTGCTCTTGATGTAATCAAGCGTTACTGGCTTTTTCTCTGCCCTAATCCAAGGACTTGAATGCAGAATCCAGGGAGCTTTCCGTTAGATCACAGTATTGTCATTTTCACATTTTGTCTCTTCTTCTGAGAGTCTCTTCCTTTTAAATTTCCACTGAAAATATTAGTTGTCTTTCCTTCCCAGTGGTTAGCAAAATTGCAATTAGTGTTCATTAACATTCTTAAATCACCAGAAAGAAGATAGATATTTGTCCATACCCTAGTTTTCCAGAAACTATGTCAAGATGCAGTAGTTAAAATAAGCTTCTTAAAAACTGTAACATGTACTGCAATTAGTTTCTCACAAATTTTTGCTTGTTGATAATCAGCTAACAGTGTTCAGAACAATTGTCTTACCAAAGGAAAGTGTCTAAGTGTAACTAATGTGATGAATGACAATTGTCAAACTGTTTTTGAGGAACTGTCTCCTATCATAGCTGTCTGAGCTTAAACAGAGCCCAAGAACCTGTTGGGTTCACTTTGCACCCACTGACAGTTTCTGAAACTATCTGGAAACTCAAGTTCATACACTAACTGAATAACTCTGGATAAAACGCAAAATCAATAACAAAATGCTAAGTATATGGTGTTGAAGAACAATGCCACCAAAGGCAGATGTTTCACACAAAAATGCTGAAATTCAAAACCGTGACTGGTATTGTTGGACTTCAATGACTCCTCCAAATTCTCTTTTTCTTTAATTTGTTCATTGCATCCATAACTTGGATTCCATTACCACCTGGTTCATTATTTTTCTACTCTGATTTTCTTCAGGGAGTTAGTGCTTTGGGAACTCTCCCGTAGCCTAATGGGTAACTGTAAGAATGAGAAGAGAATAATATAAAGCCTTTAGGGGATAATGGGTCACTCTGCCTCAAAGGATTTTTAGGTTAACCTACAAATTTTCCTCTAGCAAATATGTTAAAACCCTGTCATGGTACTGTGCAGTATGTTTCTGATTAAACAATTTTGACACTTCATTTATTTCTGCTATATTTGCCATTAGCTCTGTTATAAAATATACTTTGAGTAATTTTTTTTCTTTTGATTATTGTAATGGCAGTGTTCCAGATACTTTTTTGGAACTCTTTAGATGTTGCATCTCTCTGTATAGCTTAGATTTTTCTCCTGAGAATTGGACAACTCACACAGTGTGTAGAGGGTTTTGTTTGATTTTTTTTTTTTTGTTTGTTTAGACTATTAAAAAAAAGGCCTGTCTTCCTTTTGGGATTATTTTTCCTATTTCAGTCCTGATGTCCAATTACAAAGAGTTCAAGGACAATTTGCAATGGAACAGATTATTTGTTGACTTCTAAATTTCACCTTGAACGAAGAAAACAAGTCTGGACAGAGTCCTGGGCAAAAAAGATGTTAGAAGATGGGTTGCATTGTTGAATTGGTTATTGTTAGAAGGAAACCTTTTTTTCTGCTTTCTGACTTGCACTGGAACAGAAAGGAAAAAAAAGTATATCCAGTAACTTCAAGTGCTGAGACCAGATGACGCATCATGGATTCAGTAGTATCTTAGGACAGTGATGATCTGTGAAGGCCTTAAATTAAGAAGAAATTCCAATTCCTGAATGGGAAGCAAAGTTGAAAGTTACACCAAAAAAAACCCTGTAAAAATATGTGTAATTAGAAAACTCAAGAAGATTCTAAAGCATTCAGGTCTGATCTGATTGTGGAAGTGAAAAGGATATTCACATGCAAAATTATAGCTGTAGCAAAAGAAAAATCCCAGAAGACTGGGGAGAAAAAGGGGGGGAGGGGGAGTGGAAAAGACGGCCATGCTTGCAATAGAATGGAAGCCAGATCATGATATCCTGAAGGTTCTGTATCTATGTTTATGTGTATGCATTATACTCAAACAACACTCACACTTGCTTGGGTCAGGATGCATAAAATATAATAATGTGTGTATATATGTGCATGCATTTATATATACACTTAAGATATATGTGTGTGTAAATACAAAATAATTAAGCTTTTATTAATTAAACATCAATTAAGGCTTACTAATATAGAAAAAATCTTAAATGATCGTAAGTTAGTCTTGTGCAATTGCTCATATTTTTACGATTCATTAGCATGAATCAGATGGTCAGATAGCTGTACTGGGCCAATGGTGTTATGGTGGTTGTATTTCTGTTGCTATGCATGTCTTGCATACTCTACTGAAGAGCCCTCATAAAAGATTCTTTGGAATAAACAGAAGATGAGATGAATCTGGATTTTTATTTATTTATTTCAGACTGTACATTAACGTTGCTTTCACCAGTCATGACAATTGGCTTTCATTTAGCAAGTAGTAATAAAATAAGAATTCACTGAATTTCTGGACATTTTACAAACATATCTTTATTTTCACACTCCTATCATCTTGACTAGCAGCTTAGAAAATTTGAAGTCTGGTAGGTAAATTAGTCAGAAAAGGTTTGCAAACAAAGTTCTGTGTTTCTGTATGTTGTTAGCCTGCCCTGGCTAAGTTATATCAGTTTCTGTAGATAACACCATGCAAGAATGTGATGTGTGTATTTCAATACCCACAAGCCCTTGCCTCCCTACTTGGGTCAGCAGTAGGAAGGCTTAAGCAAAAGTCCTGAGGAAGTATTAAACTAATGCCTCTGTATCCATAGCAAGATTCTTAAATCTTTGAGGCCAGGGTTAGTGAAAGGCAATATCCTACCAGAATCCTCTAGCTTAATTTTTGCTGGAATCCCCTTTCTCCTCGGGTCATGGACACATGGAGTTTGCTCCTACCATGCCAAGGTTCTTGCTCCATTTCTGTTCATTGTGTAGCCATTCTGCAAGTGCCCGGGTGGGCAGCATACTCTCTGCACTCTTCAGACCTTCCTGTCCTAGGCTCAGCCTGAACTAGAGCCTGCTACACATGGTAGTCTTTCACGTAAGAAATGTTCTAGTAGAACAAAGCATGGTCCTTAATGTACCAGGCTCAGATTAGAGTTGCAAATTATTCTTGTTTGTAACTCACCCAAAGGTCATCTTTGAGGACAAATGACAGAGGAAAGTATGGGAGAACTAGAGGAAGAAGAGGTGCTATTAACGTGGTCAAGCTATATTACTGTTGTTTACAGTTAAACAGCCTTTAATTAATTTTACCACGGCGTCAAGACCATTCTTCAAAGTCTTTTGTGTTACTGAAAACAACTTCCTTTGAGAAGGAGGACTGAGAGGGAAAAGAAAGAGATAGTAGTGCCAGTTGGGTAGCCTTTTGAACAATTCTTCAGATGAGGGTAACTCTTGGACAGCTAGCTCCGGGCTGCTGTAGGGTGAAGCACCCTGTGGGCTGAGCTGCCAGGTCTCATGGACCCGGTACCTGAGGAAGTGTGCTTGGGATGATAGATCAAAGTGGCCCTTAAGCCTGCTTCTACTTTAGCTCATTCCAATCCCACAGTGAAATGAAAGAATTATGGGGGAAGCATTGTTGTTTCTGGCTCAGGAATAGCTCCTTGAGCTCCCTATCCACTGAGTTCTTCATGGTATGAAGTATGTATTTTGTAAAGTTCTTGGGGCTTGTGATGTGGCATGTAGGATTAATAAGGCTGGACAATCCTAACCTGGGATGTTTTTAGGTATTTGAAGGTTTCTCTTTACTAATTCATACTTGTTCAATAAAAATACAGTTATTAGATCAGAAACTTGGTTTCTTCTTTGTTTACTGATTCAGAAATAGATTGTGTAGACCTAACTATGGTTTCATGAAGGAAATCTGAAATTAATGACAAAGTTATAAATGCAATTTACTTGATGTCTCATATTACTGTTGCGCGTTTTATTCATTTATGTCCAGACCAAAACAACACTACAGGATTGTTGTCCCTGATTATTTCTAAACTAGCAAAAAGAAATAATTGTTTGACATTTAAAACCATCAGCTTTGACTTCAAGACTGTTTGTTACATACTATAAGATCCTCTAACTTAGCAAGAGAATTCTATACTCTGGATTTATTTTTCTAATTATTTTTTTCCCCTCCATCTAAACCTGTATGTTATGTTCTTTTTCTGTGCCACATAATAACTGGAACTTAGATATAGACTTTGGGAAATCTAGAGCTTTAGTCTGACCAGAAAAAAAAAAACCCAACTTGTATCTTTTATTTTTTCCTCTTCTAGCTAGACAAAAAGCTCTCATGTAAGATGTTATCTTTGGATGCACAGTATTTGAAATAATCAGTGGTGTCATAAAATTGTGTAAGCTTATAAACTCCAACTACTTTGTAAAATTTTTGGTTCTTTGGGAAGGTCTACAAGTTGTTATTAATGTTCAGTTTAACCAATCATCATGAGAATCAACTAGCAATAGCTTCATGATGCACTAAGTGTAGCAACCATGTAACTGTAGTAAGATTCAGAATAAATTCTTCATTTTCTGATACTTCTGTTCACCATCCAATTGTTATATAACCACCATGTAAACTAAGTTCTGGCAAGCATTCAGAGTCTCAGGAGTTATGAAATATTTTAGTCCTGTTCAGTGACAGCTCTGTCACTAACTATGGACTTGTCCAGGAGAGTTGGCCTGTATGTAAGAATATGGACACCCTAAATTTCAAATATTTCCCTTGCAATTCCAGTAGTAGTTCATGCTTAAGATGTTGTTTACAGCAATTTCTTATGGCTATTCTAGTGATAGGTTAGCACTTGCACTGCAGTCCTAGTCAAACCATCAACACAGATAAAGGTGATTGGATTAATTTTTATTATTATTATTGTATCTTAAGAAGTGGGATAGACTCTATAATAAACATGGTATTGTCAGGACAGACAGACACACTTTCTGTAAAATCTTGCAAATTCCTTTAGTTTAATTATTTCTGACAGCTCGCCTGTTACTTTAATAGGCTTCTGTTAAGTAAGAAAAACCAAATTTTTCCCCTTTGGCTGCCATGAGAGAGGTCAAGAACAGAATAATTGATGTTTTATGATGCAACGTTTTTAAAGTGTTTGTTGCAACAAAGGGAAAAAACATCTGTAGCTGCAGAACAAAGTATAAAAAGTCAGTTCTTGTGTAAACTTTGATGATCTACCCGTAGTTGGTCTATTTCAGGGATTAAAAAGCAGAAAATAATACCAACAATAAAAATCACTTCTCAAAAAGAAAAAAAAGAGTTCTTGGCAGCAAGTTTTCTTAGGCAGCTTGCCAGTATCCTGATTCAGTGTTTATGGGAACATCTTGAAATGACTCCCAATTAATGACTATATCTTCCATCACTCCAGTCTGATGTCTGAACATGAGGAGAAATAAACAATAGTTAATGATCTGGAAGCTGTTGGCAGTTACTGTATTAGTTCTGGTTCTTATTTTCACTTACTAACAGCAAACTGTTCTGATCAGATGTTTATCTTTGAAAAACATATGCAGTGGAAAATTGCATCTCAGATTGCTATCCATTTCAGTCTCTTTCACTGGGACAGTTTCACACAGAATGAAATTATTTCATTTTGATTTCATAGCTAGCTGCTATTAAGATTAAAAGGTCTGCTTTAAAATAAACAGTGTTTTTCTTTCTTTTTTTTCAATTTTTTTTTTTTCTCT
>NW_009625913.1:10125-14519 GCF_000690535.1 Cariama cristata | reverse complement strand
AACTGTGTCAAAAAGATTTTTCCTACCCAATACCATTGGCCAGACCAAGCTGCTGGGGAGAGGCAATTAGTTTTTTTATGCAAAGCAGTCAGATGATAAATTGCCATAAGATTCATGAGCTCTCATTTTATACTGAGTGTGTATATATGATGTAAAGGGCTCCTGTGACATTAACTGTAAATGCAAAACTGGCTTTTTATTTTTGTCCCTTCTATTGATTTGGAAATTAATTTATTGTCTTGTTGGGTACTGTCATAATTGTGGGGTTTTTTTTTCTTTTTACAGTCTGGTACAGTACATAATTGTATGCAGAGGTAAGATTCATATGATAGATTACACAATCATGTCATAAATGCTTCCAAAGTCAGTTCTGAATTACCTAATTCTAACACTGGAAGCAAGCCTCTCCAGGTCCCTTAGCAGCTTCATAGGGTAACGTGTTTCTGCACAATGCTTTTTATTTTTGCAAAGAAATATGCCGTAGCAGCTGGGGACATAGGACTGGAAGGGTGCCTTCGTCCGTCAAGCCCCTGGTGTTACAGGCACCATGTTTAATAACTGCTTCCCTGTGTTCACAGTGCTGCATTTTAAGAGTTCTTTCTTCTTTTCTGCCTCCATAAATGTAGAATTCTTATCCTTCCTCAGAGATCAAGAAAAATCATTCATTCCTCTATAAATAAAGGCTACAGCTTTTTCTAATATCCTTTTGGCCAAGCAGAGAGAAAAAAAAGCGAGTGTGCTTTATGCTGTCCTTCCTCTTCAAAATAACTATTTCTACTCCTTGAAGAAAGGCCCAGGATGATGCAAATCAGCATTCTAATATTCTACATAATTCAATTAAAAAGTTTGTCTTATTTGAAGGTATCACATATAAAATTTAACATTTCTCTTCTTCTGAGTACCCTTCATTTTGACCTGTGTTACTAAAAGACTACAGTCTATGATCACATTGTAGTGAGAAATAGAATAATACATTGTTTTTTCATGTTGCTGTGGTATTTATATCAATATGGTGTCTTAGAGAAGTTCTAGAAATCCTTATTTAGGATAATTTGCAAAATGCATTATTGCTATGTATAGTTTAGACTTCTCAAGCTAAGACTGTTGAAAATCTTTGTTGTATTAGAATATATTAGCTTTTTATACACTTTTGAATCCTAAATCTATTTGCTGGTTTACTCTCTAATTGCTCTCATTCCAGTTTATCTTAACTTCCCTTACTTCTCCTCCAAGAACTGTTACCATTTTTCTAGCTACATTATGAGGAGCTACATCTCTAATGATATGGCTTCAGACACTGCTGGAGTGGTTGAAGAAATTGCTAAATGATTTAGAGAAATGCAAGTTTTTATTGTCTTAATTCCTGGTTTTGCTTCTTTGAATACTGTTTCCTGAAATATCCGTATCGGATGTCATCTTCAAGTTTTTATTTCTTAGTTTGAGACCCCTTATAAGGATGTTGCCTGTAAACATTGCTGATGACCTCCCAATCCATTGTAATTTCAGAGTTTCAGAACTGTGGTAAGCAGTGTATCTAGTCCCACAAGGAAATACAGACTATTTACAGGAAGCTTGCAGTGTAACAAAATGTTTTTTCTAATGGTGGCTGCCGATTTTTGGGTGAACGTGCATTATTAAACTTTACTCAAAATGTAGTTTAGGAAATAAAGAGAGTTCTACTGGGGACAAAAATTTGACCACTGTGTGTTGAGTCTGGGTGAGAATTTACCCTGTGTGAATTCATTGAAATATAACTGTTTTCTCAGTTGAATGAATGTAAATCTTGACATGAAAGAAATTAGCCTGGACCTACACATGGCTGAAAAATGTTCTTTTAAGAAAGGTTTCTTACAACTACTTTAACAAAAAATGAAATTAAATTTTCAAGAGTCAACATTTACAGTTTCAGGTATAGAGGAATGCTCGTGAAATTATGGCAGCTTGCCAAACGACAAAGACTTTCCTATTCTACAGTTCTCCTCTGTATTAGACGTAGGAGAAGCAGCAAGATGTAGCTGCAGCTGAATTTAAGAGAACTCCTTTTGAGGTTTGGCAGATTTACATTAGCTGCAATCACATCAGTCACATTCGACACCTCTGCACTTTCTTGTTTCTTGTGGTTTAAACCAATAGAGTAGATACTCTATAGATAGTCTTCATAGCAGAAATACTGAATTTGATAGCCATAAATACATGCTAGTCTGCAATTCTGTTCTTTCATCTAAACTGCATTTATCAACTTTATACGGTTTATACTTAGGACTGTATTTGGCAATAATCTCAAAGGCAAGTGGGAAACTGCAGTTTGCTGCTTGACTCATGTAAGTTTGACACAGAAATGAAATAAATATTTCTTATGAAATCACTTCCCAGGTATAGACACATTCCTTTTACCCTGTATGGGAAAGGTTTATAGTAAAGAGTATTCAAGGCATCAGAGTTTGGTATTCTGCTCTGGAGCTACTGGTGTGCATTTATGCTTGCATCTGGTTTGCACCAGCAGTTATTTTCAGTTGAGCCAGCTGTAAATAAGTTTAAGTTGGTATTTAGTGATTGGCAGAGGAGGGAGGAAGAGGCAAAGGTGCCTGGATATGATGCTATGCTGTATATTAATAGCTCCAGAAACAGGTCTGCCTTAACTGATCTAGTCCTAGTTTCTTGTCTTTGAGTAGATCTTTCACCTTTTCTTATGGATGATTAGATGCGGTGCTCAAAATTAGATATTCACATTTAAAAACATGAGTTGGTGTCCCATATGAAGAAATGATTTCACAATATAGATGCAGTAAAATTGCTCTGATTATGTCCAGAGATGATTTATAATTCAAATTAGTGCACTTTTTCCTTAAGTACAATGGAAGTGAACAACAGATGAATTTTTTTAAAATCTAGAGTAAATCCAGAGGTTTTATTTTTATCCAGAGTAAAGATCACTCTGGATAAGCCTCACATGAAACTCTCTCTAGAGAAATTTATTTTCATTTCCTGAGAACTAGAAACCATACTTGAATGGGAAAAATGGACAAATGTAGGCTAACACCATTCCACCCATTTCACAGCATGGCTCTAGAAATGGCATCTAAACCAGACAAATACTCATAGATTTTGGAAAAGAAGGGATTGGTATGTATCATCTACTTGGATCTTCTGCCTAACACAGGTGAAACAAACTTGCTTAGTATCTGACACAAGCAGCCCAGACCACCTGTTTAAGCTGTAACAGATCTATGTATAAAATGCTAAACCTTAGTTTAAAATGATGGTTGGTGAACTTTCTGCTGTGTGGTTTTAGATAGATTTTTGAATAGCCACGTTTTTGAATGTGTATGTTATTGTTGCTCTTGGTTTGACCATTGGCTCTATTAGCTCTTTCTCTGTGGGCTGGAGAGCTGTGGACTATTAGAAATTTCTTCTTTGTAGATGTTAGTCTCATTACTGCTTTTGAATTTTGGCTTTCTGTATGCTTTGCCATTTTGACAGTGCCAGAGTGCCCCCCACCTACTAGGCTGCTTCATTGCTCTAACCACTCAGGAGGTGTTCACCAGTCACCTCTGCACTCTTTGCTGACAAGCAGCTTTAAGGAAAACCTGAATGCTGTAAGTAAGAAGCACCTTGAACTTCTACAAGATCTGCTTAAATTTGGCGATATATGTCCCATTCAATATTAAAACAGTACAAGAAACTGTGTAAACATTAAAGAGTATTTTTTTTGCATCAAACAAGTTTCCCAGTGTATAATTATGCAATTATTTAAGTAATAAAGTTTTAAGCCGGTACATGCCCATAACTTCCTTATACTTTTTCTATTTAAACAAAATGCCCTTAAGCCATTTCACTTTTGTTTTATATTTATTTCATTTCCCAGAATAATTAAAGTTTAGTCATTCTTTATAATGTCATACAGGTAGAAACATAGGTCTGGTATACAATCACAAATGTAGATCCAGATAGTACTTTCAGTCTCCTTTTGTAAGAGTAACAGATTTTCAACAAAGATCTCAACTGTCTGCATTGTATAATACAAGAAATTAAAAATTCAGTGTCAGAACATCCGAGGTCACATTTCTAGTTGTATAAAGAAATATAACTCCCCTGATTTCAGTAAAAAAATGAGGTTACACCAGCTAAGCATCTGGGTCTATGCATTTGAGATAACATTCTATTGTGTAAGTGGTACTATACTACCTAACATTAAGAAAGGCTGAGACAGATTAACAAAGTCACTGTTGTTTATTTACTTGTTTCAGGAGACCAGAATTTTAAAACTTTAGTGTTTGCAGGCAATGCATGAGTGCTCACTGTAGGGTTTGTACCAACGTTTGTAAGCCTGAATGCATGAAATCTCAGTGCACGGCTTCGGTTCACGCAAATCCCAAAGGCAGCTTTCCAGTTTC
>NW_009625913.1:0-10115 GCF_000690535.1 Cariama cristata | reverse complement strand
CCTAGACTGTGATAACATTCTTTCAGAGTTCCCTCTACATCATACAACTATCTTGAAGCTTATCTAGTACTGATCTGTGTCGTTTAGGAAATGTTGCTTTCATCTGAGAACTCATAATATTCAGTCAGTGTGTGCCATTCATAACTAAATAGGCTCTGCTCTTCATTGTTCTTTTAATTAATGATTGTTGATTGGTTTGACTTGCTGCACATTGTTACCAGGCATGATCAAAGAAAATCCAAGATTAATCTACTAAACTAGATGTCAGATTAGTAAATTCCTCTGTGCTATTACAAAGATTTTTCTCCCTCAGTAAAGGCCTGTCAGAGGATGATGGCTTGGCTATACCCCTGACAGGTCAGTCCAAAGGTCAGTCCCTGAAAACATGCACACATTAATGCAATAAAGCGTGATGACTCATTTATATCCAGTTTATAACTCCAAGCACTCTCTTCATGAATGTTAGTCAGGTACTGCTGAGAAAAAGATAATTTACTTCAATTGCCTTTGAATACAGCTGAAGAAAGAATTTATACCCTATCATGTTGTGAATACATATGGGTTTTTCTCAGGTCAGTAGTGGAATCAATCAGTGTAAACCAGCAAATAGACTGTTGTGAGTGTCTTTTCATCAGCTAGCATATCTCTGTTATTTCTGTTGTAACCCCTTTAGCCAGAACTTGATTGACATTAACAAGGACCAGGTTTCAATTTAAGAGAGTAACTAATAAATAGTGGGCTGAAGCCCCAACCATAAACCTTCATAAATTTCACTAAACTCCCTGGTATTCAATAATCTGATTTTCTCCATTTATAAACTGTCTTTTATGACAGGGATCCCCCCCCCCCAAAAAAAAAAAAAAACCCACAAACAAACTACCACCAAACCAACAACAACAACAAAACCAAAACACCCCGCCGCCCCAAAAAAACCAACAAATAAAACCCCACCCACTAGCAAAAGTCATCAACACAGTAACATGCATATAATGATTTTATAACCCCATCCTTTGGTGCAGCTTTCCTGGAGACCCTTAGTTGCTCCCTGTCTTCTACAAGACAATCTTGCAGTCTGGGATTGTTAGACCCTGCTAGATAGCAAGGCTAGATTTCAGCTGGATCATCACAGGATCACCCTGTGGCGCACGCTGCTTTCGTCTGCCTCTGCGTGCTACAAATCCTTCCTTGCTCTGGCTGCCACTTCATTAGCCACTGCAGTTTTGGTGTTCAGCTCTTAGCCAGAAAGCAGAGAGTTTGAGCTTTAACACAGTTCTCCTGCTTAATAGCTGAAAAATGTTTAAATGAATCTCCTGTTTTCATCCTTTCTTTCATCAATAACATCTGCATCCTGGTGCTGGAAGCTAGCGGTTGAGATGAAGGATTGAAATCATTCCCCTCAGTGACATAGATGTAGTGGGTTGACTGGACTTCTTTCTTCCACTTCATGAAATGCTTCCTTATCTCCAGAAATACACTTTTAGCAGAAGAAAGTAGACATGTTTCAGACCTGCTGACTGGGCCCATTCATTTGTCTCATTTTGCCCATGTATCAACAGAATGATTCTCCATTTTGGGCTCTTCCCCGATGCAGAATGTCTTTCATGGCGCTGGCAGCATTGAAGCATATGACTGGTAGACCTCTGCCACAAAGCTTGTAACTTACCGAAATTTGCTTAAGTTCAGGGTTGCTTTTGCAGCCCCCCCCCCACCCTTTTCCCCTTTTTAAAATCTGAGTGCTTCTGTTTCATACTGTTACTGTCTCCAGTACTCAGGATAAACAGTGGTTTCTCAGATATTTGTATTTAAGAGATCCCAGGCTAATTATTAGAGGCAGATATCAGTGTTTTAAGAATGCTTTCAGAGTTCATTTGTGATGACTATGTCTTTTGAGTTGGTTTATGTTTAGTTAGGGAAAGCTTTTACTGATTCTGCATATAACTGAATATTTGAAATGCCACAGTGTTCTTCCCTAATTGTTTTTGCTATTAGTTCATCACACATGGTCAACAGATTAAATATCTTTATTTCTATTAAACAATCATAAAATGTTTAATTTTCAGTTTAAAGATCAAGGAAGAAAAAGTGTTAGCTCAGGATGTGTCAAGTTGCACACCTCAGTTGCCTTTTAAACTTCTAGATTGCTATTCATTTTTTTTCTCCTACTCATTGATGAATTTCTCAATATGTTAATTTTTGCAGCCTAATTAGCTTTCTGCAATGAATGAAAGGTGTTTTCCAAAACATCAGCATAGGCAATGGATTTATGAAGTGGCAAAAAATGCATAAAACACATATGTCTTTTTTGGTAAGGGAACGGATGACTGAAGCTGATATTGAAGGAACATCGTAGTTGGAAAAGTGGAAAAGAAATTACCACTTCTTTCATTATTTTAATTTATGGCAAAGTTGTTTAATTAGAATTGTTGTTTCTCCAGACAATTGTTGATTCTCTGCCAGTAGAGTGCTGTTGCTTGGTTTTGTTTTATGTCAGTCCATAATCCACCACACAAGTAGATGATTTAGCTCATTCTAAAATTGGGAGAAGAGCAGTATCATCTCCCGACTTACATTTTTTCACAGGCCACAGTATTTCCACAGGCCATAGTACTTAAATGCTTCAAGGATAGTATATGGTTTCCTGTAAATCTGCAAACTGAACTGAGGTCATTTTGCACCTGAACTTTTCCAGGCGTGTCAGCAGATTGCAGTAGTTTCCTTAAGACAACAGAAAAAGCAGAGCAGCTGAAAATAATTAAAATTGAACTTGACACATCAAAAATGTAATTTGTCACTTGTGATTAAAGCCTTTATCTTTAGTTCTATTTTTATATTCATCATGGGTTTCCCTTAGCTATCATTAGGCTCCACATGGTTGGAGTTAGTCTGACCTTTGATCCATCACCATAGACAAAGGGATCTGTTGCTGCTAAATTGGAGCCCAAGCTAGTCGGCAACAGTATAGATCAACAAATGTAAGCTTGGTTAATAATAGTAATGATCAGCTTAGCTACTATGATTAATTTTTAAGTCTATGTGGCTAATGTAGATGATGATCTGCAAAAGGAACATTAGATGCATAACAAAATTTAATATTAGGAATTCACATTGTGGTAATTTCATCTGATGTGAAAAGAAAAGATGGTGGCAGTTATATGTATTTTCAGTATGCTTGTATGCTATTCAGTTGAGAAGATAGAAAGTGGTAGTTTTACAAACTTTCTATTGTTTTTCCCTTTCTCTGAAGTTTCTGGAGGTTTGCTGAATGCCACAGTTATTGTGGTTGCTTATTTTCTAAGCACAAGAAACTGAAATATTTCACACATCACTGTCCTACCACCACATTGCCCCCTTGTTTATCATTGTAAATCCATTCTGTCATGCTGTATACAAACTGAAGCAATGGATAAAATATGATAAATGAATGTTTTCATTATCGGTTATGTCTTTTTTTTTTCAGTACACAAATGCGTAGCAGAAAACTAGCAATATTTTTATGGGTGACCATAAGTGGTGTCTTTTCAGAAGCAAACCATTATTTAATTCACTGTTAGTCACACAGAAAGGCTCAGACTGCAGTAGTAAGTCACACTGCCTGTTGTTTAAACTAATTTCAGTATCCCAATTAAACCCAGACTGTATGTTCTGTGGTGCAGTTTATTGTGGACGTGACGTGACAACTCTATTTCCTGACCCTGTGTGCTTACTGAATGTCTCCTGTCGCTTTCCACAATAATAAAATCCCAAGCCAAGCCCTCGCTTGGTCTCTGTTAAGTAAATCTCCCTTGTGAATAGAGTGAAGACTATTAGATTTGTAGCCTATTACTAAGTTTTTTTGTGGTAACAACTTCATTATTCTAAGGTCATTAACACACTTCCTTTTTTACTGCAAGTGATTGTGCGTTAAGGTAATTATTTTAGGCATCTACATTTTGTTTATCAACAGCGAATCATAAATAGCTTGCAGTTTCTGGAAGTTGGAACAATAGCTAGCAGAGTTATTCTCCGGCAGACCAGTTTCCCTCCTTACACTGGCTTCAGCAAACACCTCCATGCATGAGGCACTGTTTAGTGTGGAAGTGCTGATGACTAAACCTTTGAGTCCGAGCATTTAAAGACTGAAAGCACTGAAGCACCCTTGTGTTTCCCTGATGTGTGTAAACACAGGTGCTATTTTTTCAGCGGTTACCCCTGCATTGAGCCACATAGGTTGTCCTTTGCTGTCAGGTGCATCTCCCACTGAGACATCAGCAAGGACTGAAGGACATTAGGCTTTGTCACCCTGTCCTTTGGCTCCAACAGTTAATAAATAATTTACTCTTATTTTAGGTTCATTTTGGTAGTTTGCAAATAGGTTTCAGTGTCAAATTTACCTCATTGATGTGAATCTCCAATTCTTTTTGTTTAAAAGGGAGACATGTGGCACTGATACATGAAAAAGTGAAAAATATTTCTTCTCTGTGACCTTTAGATTTCTGATTGTTATAAAACAATCAAGAGTCATAAGACTTCCTGCATCTGTAATTGTGTGGCAGCACCTTTTCTCTTATGTATTAGTTTCTTTTGAAACATTGCTCTGAGCAAATCAGTGCATAAGTCAGTATTTCCACCACCATTTCTTGTATCAAGCCAAATAACCTGGAATGACTTGGTAAGGTCTAGTTTAATGTTCAGACATCCCAAAGATGGCCAGTGAGAATTTAGAGTGAGGGTAAGGAAAGCAGGTTTCTGACACATCGTAATCCTGTGACAGCATTTTAAACTACTATTAGTAACTTTGATCAAAATCCTATAAATCCTGTAGGATTTTTGTCATCTGCTTCAATAGGCCAGGCTCTTTCTAATGACTTTTTTCCTTTTTTTTTTTAAAAAAAATTTATTTTAATTTTATTTCAGGTAAGGTAAAGCTCTCTTTTCATAGCTTGGTCCCACAGCGCTCACAAAACTATAGGATTTCTTCAGTAATGGTCCTGCACTTTCTTGCTTGCAGAAGTGCTGTTGGAGTGTTTTAGCCATTTCTGGATAATATCATGTCATAAGAGAGTAATGGAAAAATATTACAACATGAGAAAATTTCTCCATCTGTGATGAAAATGCTATCCATCTGGAAGGAGAATGAGCTTACAGCTTCAATATCAGACTGTAATCTTATCCTATTTCTTTCCCATGCTGCTGCTGTCCTGGGTTTTTTGGCTTGTGGTTATTGTATCTTTTTAATGAAAAATCAGTAGTGTTAATAGCTATTTGACAAAATGTAATTGCTCACCACTGAGTTATTTAAGTTTTTATTAGTAAGATTTGTAAAATCAGATGATTTTTATAAATCACCTTTCCTCTGTACATTTGCCTCCTTCCCCACAAAAAAACCCCAACAAACAAACAAAAAGAGAAGATTTACTGTCACAATTGTCTCTCCTGCATTTTGCATAATTTAATGTTTTGCCCTTGTGGACCCAAGGTGATGGTGTTCCTACTCTCTAATGTGTAGTAGTGCCACAGAATGCAGATAACTCTCCATTTCACCGTTTATTTCACATATATTTCCATTAAAGTTAAGGAGACTTCCAGTTCATTTTTTGTTACTGTAGGTTTTAAGTTTTCTGCACGTTACCAATAAACTTAATTTTATTTTTTTTTTTTAGGTCTTTTGCTGAGCCTGTTCCCTGCCTCTGTGAGGTCTGTGCTGACACCAGTGAGACAATTGGAGAAATAAGGTACTATCTGATCTTTTATTACTATCTAAATGATGGTGTACTTTGTTTCCATTATTTTATATTTCTTAACTGAAAAGGCTTAAGCAAGTTATTAATGAGAAAAAGATCCAAGTAAAAAGAGAATGGTTGCAGGATATAATTCTTATCCAATCCAGTTTTACCAACGTTAGGCCTTATACAAAGATAATACTTGCCATATTTTCAGTTGTTAAACTATGGTTGCAAAAGACGTTATGCAGAGAGGCACATAATGAACAGTAAAGCCAGCTAAGCAATTTGTTTTACAATTTTCATCATATTCTTATTATTCAGGTAAAGTAAGAAGTCAAAATGAACCTAAAAGTTTCAATTTAAAAAACAGCTCGTGTGCCTTCTCTCCCCTCCCTGTCCTCAGTAGTAACAATTTTCCTTGGGGAAAAAAATTAAGCCATATTTTCTAAACAATAAAGTTTTCTCTTATAACCAGCACAGTTTGTTTGAAGTCACATATGGTTGCACTTCACTTGTGTAAATGTTCTTAGCACTTAGTCAGCTTTGGAAGTGTGGTTCCAGTTTCATACCAATAAAACTGATCATTGCCCACTGGTGATTTTTAAAATGGACACATTTCAATTCAATTAATTTTGTTCTCTCCTTACTGCAGTATGAATTTGTCTATTATGCTCTCTTTATTCCTGAAAAGGGCGTTAACATGCTGCTTTGGCAACTGGTGTTGCTAGCTAAATACAATCTCTGTTTTTCAGTGAAATTGCCAAAGTTCAAAAAAATTGAACAGGCATGTCAGTCTGGAAATAGTTAAATAGGCCATATACTGGAATACTTCATTGTGGTGGCAAAAATAAAGTGGTTTTCCAAAGCAATCAGTAGTAGTCGTACTGCCACCTTTACTGCAGCAGGGCTGAAGACCTCATCTTGGAAATGGTGGTGAGCTGGAGTTGGTGGCCAGGGACTGCCAGCTGAGGTAATCTGTGCTGCTATGCAGGCCTTGGGAGATCATCTCTCCCTATAACTGCGCTTTTTAGACACACATTTTAAATGTGTTGGGTGCTGTGATGTTACTCCTCTGAGCCCTCTGCTAGCAAGGGTGCTCCCCAGCACCCTCCCTCCTCAGGTAGCTCCGCAACTGACCTTAAACAGCTTTTTGCACATCTGAAGGGTGGCTCTGGCTTTTGGATCCTGAATCCAATTTTGAGTGTTCTTACTGACTATAGTGAGGAGAGAAAGAGAATTTGAAGTGTACTGGGTGGTTTCATGGCCTTAGAGATTTGTGCTGCGTCTTCCAAAAATACTGATTGTGAGTGCTGTTTATCATGCTCTTTCCAGAACCAACTGAATAGAGCTTATGGCTGAGTATCACTGACTATGAAAAAATACATCAAATCACTGCCCTCCTCCCCTCCCATTTCTTTCATTTCTCCTTTGATTTTATTCTGTTTGGTTTTTTGGATTACAAATAGTTTTGTTTGTTTTCATTACCAAATTACAGAACAAAACTTTAATTATATAGTTTGTACAGAAAGCAATTAAAAGACTGAGTGTTTTTCTCTTCCTAGCTGGATAGTTATGTCTTGTCTGGCAAAACAGCAGTTGCAATGCGTATTTGTGTAGGAGGTTAAATGTGGTGTCAGTAGTTTACAATTGACAGTTACAATATGTTCCTATGGCAGTTATAGTGCCATTAAGCAAAAAAAAGATTTCGCTGTAAATCTCTCAGTAAGTTGGGGGTGCATTTTTAAATCTTGTATGCAAAATACTAGGTACTAACATTTTGTATTAAAATGGCCGAAAACCCCTTAGGAAAACAGCAACAATTACTTCCAAAGACTGTTTATTATAAAGGGCTTAAAAATGTTTAACTTACTCCCATATAAACAAACTCCAGTCAGCAAACCTCAGAGTTGAATTGTACTGACTCAGGCAGCCAAGTACTCCAACAGCGTAAGTCACAGTAAAAGCAGGGTGTTGCTTGGACCCCCGTGATATTGTTATGGGGTCTTCAGAGTTTCACAGAAGCTTTTTGGTTAAGATTGACCTTGATTTTTCTGAAGGGAAAAGTATTCTTTCTCACTCATAGAATCATAGAATGGTTTGGTTGGAAGGGACCTTAAAGACCATCCAGTTCAGACCCCTCTGCCATAGGCAGGGGCACCCTCCCATAGATTGCTCAAAGCCCCATCCAACACTTCCAAGGATGCAGCATCCACAGCTTCTCTGGGCAACCTGTGCCACTGCCTCACCACCCTCACAGCAAAGAATTTCTTCCTTATATCTAATCTAAATCTTCCCTCTTCCGTTTTAAAGACATTGCCCCTTCTCCTGTCACCCCATGCCCTTGTAAAAAGTCCCTCCCCTCCTTTCTGGTAGGCCCCTTTAGGTACTGGAAGGCTGCTCTAAGGTCTCCCCAAGCCTTCTCTTCCCCAGGCTGAACAACCCCAACTCAGCCTATCTTCATAGGAGAGGTCCTCCAGGCCTCGGATCATCTTCGAGGCCTCCTCTGGACTCACTCCAACCGGTCCATGTCCTTCTTGTGCTGAGGATCCCAGAGCTGAAGGCAGTACTGCGGGAGGGGGGGGTGTGGGGGGTGTGTCTCAACAGAGCAGAGTAGAGGGGAAGAAGCCCCTCCCTCTACCTGCTAGTGCTGGTCATGCTTCTTTTGATGCAGCCCAGGATACAGTTGGTGTACATTTGTCCTTATTTGTATGGAACATTCAGCAAAAATGTTCACAGTTGTAAACAGAGGGTAAAAAGGAGAAGAAAAAATTTGCACCTCTGAGAGCTTCACACGTGAAAATAAAATGTATTGCTGCTGGCAGGTATCCTTATTACAGCAAGTTCTGACCTGAATGAACTGTGCTGGCATTAAAACGTATGTGAGGATCCAATGCTCTTTCAAATTGGGAATTGTAATTCTGTCTCTTTTATAAGCCCTTTTTATATGGAAAACTCCCCTCTGTATGAGCAGTTGCTGAAGTTAAGCTGCCTTCCAAAGTTCCCAGGTAGTAGTGAAATAGCTGTTGTGAGGCTGAGTCCACAACAGTGATCGTGCTGTGCATACTTAACTTTATCTTGGCTTCTAATAGGGCAAATGCATCCCTAAACTTCCTGGAGAAAGCATGGGGAAAATGAAGAGGCTGAACAAAATTCATAGGAACTAAATGAACAACTGTATAAACTGGCATTAGGAAAGCTGAGGAAGGTGTCTGCCTTCTATCTTTTTTTCTTTTTAGAGCTTTAGTACTGACTTATAGGCCACAGACACCCCTATGTCAGAGGAGGTCTATCACATGAAACTGATATATATTTTTCTTTTTTTTTCCTTCTCTTCGAGGTCCATTTAACTACAACAGAGATAGAAGGTCTTGCTTATAATCTTGAGAGAACATGGTCCAGATTAAATTTCTAATAAGCACGTTTTTACCATGAGCCAAATTGTCCAGTGTCTAGGAATGCGGAATAATTGTGATTACTACTGCTGCTTAGGACTGGGAGAGAAAGCTGGAGGTACTGTAGAAGGAACACATACAGGGCATAGAGAGAGCATCCTCTCCTAGTGTATTGAAATTTCTACCCTGGAACCTCATATTAAGTTGTTCTTTGTGCTAAATTAATCCATATTATACAAGGCTTGATAAAATCTTTCAGCTTCCTAAAATGTCTAGGCTGAACTCTCCAAAATTTGTCATTTAAAGTGATAACAAGAACAACTTTTCAAGGAGCTAGACAACAAACCAAGTCATAACATTGTTTGTATCACCTCCAGATGAGAAAAGGAATCAAATAAAAGTAATACTTCTTACTCTTAATGGGAAAATGTTGGTATTTGTCATGTCAGTGTGATTTTTTCGGATGCACAGACATTCCAAATTACAGTGGTTTCATATATAGAAGAAGAGTATTGTTTAAGATGATGTAAATCATTGCTTTTTGAATAGAGCTTTTTTTTTTCCTGGTTTGACAGTAAATTAGGGACAATAAGGTTGTTTCCCTTCAACTCGCTCTGTAAAGCAGCATTTGTCTCAACAAGTTTGTCAGTTAATTCATTATTTCAGACAAATAATGGAAGAAACACCACAAGAAAATAAACACATATACTAGGGGCATGGTAATTTTGCTGGGAATTGCAGAATAGGCAAGGTAAAATAGAAAACAAAATAGGAAATAAAACATGGAAATCCCCAAAGCTGAAGCTGGGAATTCAGAAAAAGAGTAAGTATGTACTGTTCACATAAAAATGTAATGTATCCAACCATGTGAGTGGTTAACATCTACTGTCATATGAGGAATAGATGTCACTGTATAGCTTTTATTTGTGTTTGCCTTTATGTTGTTTGCTAAGGAGCACTGGTGAAAGGAACATAAAGATGAGATTTCCTCAGGAAGTGGCTTTTTCTTTCTCTCTTGTGG
>NW_009625912.1:116351-171750 GCF_000690535.1 Cariama cristata | reverse complement strand
GGTTGTGGATTCCAGCGGACAAAAAAGCTCTCTATCAATCTTATTTTCCGTCTGAAAACACTTATTTTCTCATGCCTACACTCCAGCTACTTTTATCCTAAAAAGAACCAGGAAATACACAGAGACAGTGGAGGTGGGAGAGGATCGATGGCACGGTCCGTGTTCACAGGTTTGCTGCTCTGTCCTTGAGCGTCCCCACTTTTACAGACACCACTCAGAGATTTGTTTCTTTAGCTAGGTCAGCTTGTCAACCCGAAGTCGTTTCACATTTTGGCATGGGGAAAAAGAATTGCCTTCTTGCATTTTGTTCGCCTCAGTCTTCAGTTGAACATTCGCAGGAGGTGCCACACTTGGCTTGAGCTTCAGTCTTAAAGGAAGCTACGAGTAGCGGAGGGAAAGTTGAAAGCAGAACCTCTGGTTAAAGATAGAGTAGTTTTACTGGAATCAGCAGGACAGTTCGTTTTTAATATGTATAAGCATGTTTCTCCATTGTTCTTTATGCACAGCAGACAGGTATATAAATGTATACAGAAATGTGTAAAAATAAATATACAGCGTTGGAGCATAACTGAACTGAGCCTCTGTTCCACCATGTCCACCTCAGAAACAGAAACATCTGGGCTCGGCGGGAGCTTCTCACTGGTAGTTTGGTAGAAGAAGGAACTGAGAAGCAAGTGAAGCACACCACTTAGAAAGAAGCAGATCACTGGAGAGGTTCTACCCGTTTAACAGATAATAAAAATGTCTGGCAGAGAACAAACAGCAGGAAACATTGCTGAACAAGCTGTTCTAGAAGTGACCTAACTTTGCAAGAAAGAAGGGTTGTAACTCAAGGAACTGTAATGTGCCTCTCAGGAAAGCTGCAGCTTTCAGAGAATTTCACATTCTGAGAGAGGAGCTTGTTAATGAGCCGTTTATGAAAACCTGGCCACTCAGAACTGTCTACATCTCTTTAGGAGAATTTGGCCACTGCTTTGAGTACTGAACTCCAGAAAAGGGCTCTCTTGCTCCGGAACCTGCTTCTGGGTCACACTGAGAGAGCACACTGTGTTTGTGATGCTACATTTAAAAAGAAAAGTGCCAGTCAGCAAAAATGAGGCTGCTCTGGGCTGTGGGAAGGAGCCTGACCTCAGGTGGATTTTTCTGCTCATTTCAGTAAGATCAAAGTAAGCACATTCTGATTACAGATACCTAATAATGAGCATATCAACAATGTGTTTGTAAATATTTTACTAAATGCAAATTTACAACCTATTAATTCCGAGTAATTTTCTTTGCTTCCTTTTTTTTTTCTTTGATATTCAGATCTTTGTCTCTGACTAAACAGTTTTTTACTGTCTTGACTCTGTTCTGTTCTTGCTAAACTGGGAAATCCTTTCTAGTGCAGCTGCAGTTATACTGGCCTGGGTGTTTATAGCTAAGCTATACCTACTTAATTACAGTAATAAGACGTCTTTGCTGGCACAGTAGCTTGTAAAACCAACACGGTTGGCAACACTTTCTGAAGTAAACTTGATTACATAGTTTATACTATCTTGTATATTAAATTATATAACTTTATTATTATTATTATTTGTTTGTTTGTTGATTTGAAGTTTACCTGTCTTCCTTCAAGGCATTTTCTGTAGTGATTTGGCTCCTTTATTTCGTTTTCTGTTGGGTAAATACTTTTATCTTCATTTCTCTGTCAATGATCTGTTCTCTTTCTTTTTGTGTATACTTGGACCCATATATATATATATGCACTTGTCTGAGCTGATCTGCCTTTGCTGTTTAGGTACTCTACACAGATGTTCAATACCTTCGCCTATCTTTGCTTAGACATTAACTTAGCCTTCTGTATCAGACCTATACACTGATATGAAGCCAGTGCGTGTTCATGGCCCTTATCCACAAATACAAGCCCTCACCAAATTCACACTAACTCCATTTTCTCAGAAACCCATTGCTTTTCCAAGGCACACACATAGATCCAGTGTGTCATGCACTCAGCATCTTTGCACTGTACAGTAACTTCTGTTCATAAACTGAAGTCAGAGGGCAGGTCTCATTTTATTTTCCTAGCAGCCAGAATGGGAATACCAAACCAGAGAATAGGAAGAAAAAACACAACCAAAATTGTTTGCATTAGCTGTGCCCAGCAAGCAACAATTCCATCTTTTTCTGAAGCACCATCCTGGATCCTGTTCAGCTGTGAAAAATGACGATTCCCAGGCATCTCAGGTCAACTCCCAAGTTAGTTCGTCTTCCCTTTCACTTAGAAGTTTTCCTCTTTACCCCAGACACAGAACTACTCCCATTTGTCAGCTCTGCCGCTCCAGTCACACCTTGCTACAGGCACTACAAGCATTGCGTCCCCCTTCCCTACCTCCTCTGACACATCCCAACCAAGCCCCATAACACCCCTTTCCCTTTTGGCAGCTCTACCTGTACGTTTCTGTTACACCCCCCCATCCTCCTGTGCTCCCAGGCAGCCGCCGCGGCTGCCAGGCTCTGCAGTTTCAGTCCCAGTCACCCCACATCGGATAAGACGGCCCTTCGGGACAGCTTATACTGGCCAGTTTCAGGTTAACTGAAATCCCTAATTGCAAACTGTCAGTTTAATATTCACTAGTCAGAATGCACTTTTTTTTCTAAATTGACTAAGTTTTATTTCTTAGCTGCTCATAGCTTTAGGCTAGAAACTTTTTCCAAAGTGAAAAACTCCCTTATAAGGGTGACACCAAGAGCATTAACACAGCCGTATGCTTCTAAAACTCTGCTGGATAACTGCTATTCCTGCATGGGCGCGAAGTGGAGAGAGTAACTACCTACACGGCTGTTACTGTGCCACACGAGCCACCCCCTTGTGAATCCTCACCTTTCCAAGCCCTCCGTCCCTCCGCTCCCAGTAAATGCTCACTTGACATGAATCGGAACGGTTTGTTATAATATAGATGCTTTAATATTGGGTAGAAATTTTACTGTTACTATAAATCTAGCATGTCAGACTGGCTGTTGATTTGCAGTAGTATCAAATTCAATAGCAGGCAGACATCCATGTAATCCATCCGATGTAGCTTTAAGGGAAAAAAACAATACTGCAATACTTGCAATAAACCAAAACTGGCTAATGGGGCCAGAGCTGCCTCTGGCCTGTCCCCAGTAGCTTCTCAAAGTCTGTCTTTGCCTTATCCTTTCCTTTTGGAATCCTTGGCACAACCATACCTGCTATGTCATTCATCCTTCCATGTAGCACAGTCTTTTTTTTTGCCATTCTTGTCCTTTTCTCACAAGGGTTCACTTTCCATGCTTACCCAATGCAGTACTGTGTACAAAATCTGCCCACCTTACTTGTATTTTTCCCATATTCAAAGCTTTTAAGCAAATCCTCCTTTCACTAATACATACACACCAATACCATGCGTTTCACAGAATTTTAACCACCTGTAGCTAAAGCAAAAATACACATGTGCTTCTAAATTATACACACTGCAGTTCCAAATGCCTCTCAGCAGTGGGGCCAGAAGGACATGGGTAAAATAGAGGGTGAAGAGAGTTCTTTGCAAGCATCCCCAGCGTGCTGTCAGCATCTCCGCAGGGAACACTGAGAAAATAGGGAAGTGGCTGTAGCTCTCTCTTGCCCTTTGAACATCCCCTCTTGCACTCCTTGAGGGGAGGAACGCTGCTATGCTGTGCAGGGAACAGTCTTGGATTTTCCCTTGATTGCCTTTTACTGAAATTCTGAGAAAAGCCAGTGTTAAGTCAGTACTTTGGATCGGTAGAGCAAAACTGAATCACACTGGCACTGTAGAAAGGGGAATTATCCACAAAGAGCAAATATTCAGTAGAACTCTATTTTTGTCTGCAGTCTTCATGCAGCTTTGAGCTAGTTCTGCTCCCAGCTGCCCCACATCTGAATTTGTTCCCCTAGGCAGCCTATGCCTAGAGATATTTTTCAAAGTCTTCCTATCCCTGTTAACTAGCTCAGAGCTGTAACGTACAGCTAAGCCACAGGTTAAAGCATTTCAAGAATTTGTCATATAACTGATCTCAGTGTTTAACCTAAATTCTCAACTCTGGCAAAGAAGCTAATTGTTTGCTTAAATTTTAAGCATTTCTGTGCTTATAATGACTTCAAGCCTTTGTATAAGCTCACCTACATCTATAAGGTAACTGAGATACTTAAGTACTGTGCGAACCTAGCGTCAGCATGCTTAGAATATACATGGCTGCCATCAAGGGAGCCTTCCGTTGTTAGTACTATTATAGTGAAATCAATAGTAGAATAAGACAATTTTTGCAAAGATTTGCTACAAAAGAATAGTTAGTGTGTTCCCAAGAAAAGCGTTAATATCAGACTGTAGACTGTTCACTAAACAAACCTATGACTCATTGTACTCAATATCAGAAATTACATGTACTGTGATCAACAAATGTTATACTTTTTAAACAAACAAATAAAGCCATCGTTTAATTGCTTAGCAGACATTTTAGAATAAATATAAATCCCATGAAACTTTCACGGCTTTTGTTTCATGGTTTAAATGCACCTGAGAGTCTGGTAGTTTTCTCTGTATATCTTAATCATACACAAACAGAATTGTAGGCAAAACCATTTCTGATTTGTTTGGCCATATGCATCTTCTACCCTGTGCTAACCAATTCCTTAAGCACAGCCCTTCTGCATTTTATCAGAATGAAGCTTCATAAATCAGGGTAATAAGGAATAAGCAGGTTCCACTATAAAAAAAAATTAAAAATCAGAAATCCTGCAGCTAATGGAAACATTTCCTGTGCTCGTTAGAGTATATGCACACAGAGAAACTCACAGCAATTTTACTTTGCCTCTTTCCTTTAACTGATTTCTTCTCAGGTGGAATAATTTTTGCATTAGATACCTTACTTTGTATTCAGGAAAAATGCATAGACATTTATGGGTTTGTTACCATCAATATTTTGTTTTGTGGTAAATCAGATATACAGTTGGTCTCATATTTGAGGATTTAAGAACCAGGATTTAAGAAAGTCTGGAAGCCAGAGCTCCCATTGGCTTCACACAGTGGTAGAATCTGTCTTCATTCACGCACATACGGGTAGGAGCCAGGGAATGAATTGTTAAAATTTCTGCTCTCTTCTCTGAATTTTATGCTGGTAAGACAATAAAAAAAAGGAAAAATATTTTTTTTTTCCATCCTTTCATGCCCAAATTGAAAATTTGTTAACAAACATGAGAAATGAAATTAGACTGATAAAACCCAATGATCTCTAGTCATGGCTTATTTCGGGTAGGAGGAGAATAACATTTGCTGGTGAATTGTTCCTGTGAAAGAGCTAGACACCTTTGGGAGAATAGCATCATTTTTCTGCAGGGAAATTCTCTTTACTATCATGAGGCTGAGTTTATCATCAGATGCAAATGTGCGGTCAAAAAACTTAAATGCTTTAATTGCAGTAGAGTAGATGCTCCGACTATAAGTCACTGAAAGGCTCTAATGACCTTCTAACCAGTGGGAAGGACTTGCCACAAAAGCTATTAAACCAGTCAGGCCAGGTATCATGGCCTTTGATATGGAGAATGGCAGGAAAATTCCCAGCTATTCATCTTTCTCCTCCTTTATCTCCTTAGAATGTCAACATGGAAGAACTCAAAATTTAATCTAAATTAATTAAATCGGTCACTGTACAGCCAATCACATAAACTGAATTAAACATGTTCAGACACTCTTGTTCTTATTTTGGAATAAAGATTAACTAGATTAAGACCAGTCCAATTCAAAGTGAACATTGTCTACACAGTTTTCACATGGATTACGCAGCCCACAATAAACGCCTAGATGTATTTGGGAATGAATTTCCTGAGTGCCACTAGTGGACAGGCCCTAAGGGACAGCCTTTCCACAAGCTCTTTTGGGATGCTGACTAATCACCCACAGTAAATACTATGTTCGGTGAGAAGCCTCTCTCTCTGATAAAGCTCTTTATCTGCCAGACTCAGAGAGCATCAGAACAGGAATCCCAAACCTGTAGTGTATGGGAAGAAGATGTTGAACTGGTTTCTTGCAGCTGCTGTTGCAGACAGCTTGAAGCAGTAGCTGCAAGTACTGTAGGATGAATACGAGAGGTACAGACCACTTGTCTGTAAAAAGTCAAATTCTCTTGCTTGACTGCGGTTCAGTTGATTGTCACCTTGTGTGTTGGCTCACGACACGTTACCCCAGAGGACTTTCTCTCCCTGCAGACACTGGTGGGGTGTCAAAAGTTTTTGTAACAATTCAGTGATTTTAGTGGGCATGGTGGTGGTGGGTATACGGTTGGACTTCATGATCTTTGAGGTCTCTTCCAACCATAACGATTCTATGATTCTATGATTTTAAGGATTTCTAGGACTGTTAGCCTGAACTGTTCTTTTCCTGGTTTGATAAATTTTCAGGCTTAATTTCTCTACCACCTTTGAGACTATTGGGGATTTTTTTGTCATTGTTTTTTGTTTGTTTTTTCCCTGTCTGGTTTGGGGGAGGTGTGTTTTCCTTTTTTCTTTTTTTTTTTTTTTTTAAATCTATCCTATTTCAAATCTACTGTAACCTAAAATAGAAGCAAATGAGAGTTTGTTACGTGGTAATTATACTATAATTATAGGTCTGATTTTTAAGTCACTTGAGAGCTTTAGAGAAAGCAAGTTTTAACCTCTCACCTAAGAAGATCAACAGGAGATACAATTTGCCTTTGAACTGGAGTTATTAACTTTGAAGCCTAAACTTGGTGGTACATGCTTCTCCGAACACAGGTAACATCCAACTGCTGAACGCCAAACAGAAATTTCCTGTTTCTTCATACATAAAGACCTTGGTTTTATTTACACTCCCACCTATTCTAAATGTGGAAACAGTAATGAAAAAGCCCACTGTTGAGAAAAGTTACCCTGTGGAAAAAACGGCTTTTTAAAAAAAAATACATCATGCCTTGAGAACTTCATATATCTGAATACAGAAATATCTTGAAACTGTTTTAAATTGTCCGATTTGATTAAAAATAAATCTAAACTGTAGTGCAAATAGCATGAGGAAGGGAGAGGTTGCAGTGAAGATCAGTTTTTGGTTCTCTTTGCTTTTGCATGATGACTGGTAGAAGAGAGAGACTGAGCCAGCTTCAAGAAACAAAGTTCTCATCCACCAAGATCTTCAAAAAGCCAAAGCCTTTATATTTATCTACACTACCTGTCATTATTGTGCTTTTGTTGCTATCTGTCAATATTAGCTGATATGTACATTGGTGAAAACACAGAAGAAAAGTTTCTAAGCATGAACTATTCCTGAAAACAAACAAAACCAGAAAAAGTATAGACTTCTGGGGGGTAGAATGCATTCTAAGTTACATGCCATGAGTACACATTATGCAATTGTATCAGTTTCAGTTTTCACAATCCACTGCAAAACGCAACAGAACATGATCTTACTGTGTGCCTGGAGAATACAATAGACTTTAAATACATTTCTGTCAAGGGTGCAGAGGAATGTTCTTTTCCCCAGAGCAGGAAGTTAGCAGACATCAAAATACATGACTTTTCATTAGAGGGAAAAAAGGATTGATTAAAGAGAGAATACGCACTTTGCCGTGTAGTTCCAAAAAGATATTACTGCTGTTACACTTACAGAAAGGATGGATCTTTAACTTCAAGTAAGTTGTGCAATTCAGGGATCTCTGTATAAGAGAATGCCATATGTAATCAATCAGAGTTCCAGAAATAGGTTGCTTACAGCATTCATCCACTAATTCATTTCCTTGAAAAGTAAAAGGATCACAAATAGAAGAAAATCCAGACCTTAAATCTCATGTGGTGTCTTAAAAAGGGGGGGAGGGGAGAGGAGTTATAAAATAAGCTCTAGGGTATACCAAAGCATGAGAAATTTGCTAAGTTTCTTCAAAAATTGTGTGAAAACAACAATAAAGACGTGTGCCAAAATGGAAAATTAAGAAAGAATAATAAAAGTATAATAAAAGTGTGTTCAATTTTACAATCTTTATTCAAGGTTAAATAACACCTTTTTTACAGAAACAAGTTCAGGCATTTACGTGTTTCATTCAAAGAGACTAAGATAAAAAACGTCTCTTTTTTTACTTTTAGATTGTGTGTGATAAGTTTTGCAGGGCAATAACTCCCTTATGCCCACTGCAAAACAAACTTGAACTTCTGTATAAAGGCAGACAAGACATGGAGAGTATTGCACTTGACATCTGAGTCTTGTATCCCAGACTCATTACCCACTAGTTATATTACAAAACGAAGTTGAATGCAACCTGGACATATAGAATACATGTTAACATGCAACTTTTATAAATCAAATGAAAAATTATCCATTTAACACACATTACTGAAATTACCATTCTACAGAATGTAAAAGATACACAAATACCATAAAATCGCTAATGATTATTCTTTTATTCAGTTTAACTCTTCAGTGAATAGAAGTATTATTATTAAAAAATGTTTTGGCCACTCTCAAGGTCCAGCCTCAGGTCAAAACAATATTGATGAAAACAGCAGAAAGACTTTTTCATCCCACTCACCACACACAAACCCACTCATCATTTGGTGGAGAAAAAAAAAGAAAAAGATGAACTTTGGTACAAATGCTACAAGATAAAAATAATATAGTTAATAAAAAAAGATGAACACTACTCTTGTTTCTAGGGTGAATGCCAAGTAAGATCTTGACAGTTCTTGAAATCTGGGGGTTTAGTCAAAATTTATGTTCTAAATTAATGCTGTTAAAAGGATGGCTCATATGAATGAGCCTAGTTCTTTGATATCCCTCAATAATAGAGACCTTCCTTGCCAAGCTCTTCTATTTTCTTTGATGAATTCTTAATTATTTGAGTAATTTCCATCCTGATGATTTTGAAAGTGTACAGAACATTTATAGTACAGTCAGTCACAGCAGGGAAACTGCAAAGCATACCGCCAGATTTCTATACATCTTTGATAATTTGGAGAGAGATTGCTAGGAGGAGTAATTGGACTGTAAACATTGTCTACAAACCAAATTGGATCTTTGCTGATGATCAGAAGATGCAAGTGATGGGAAGAGAGTAAGTAGCTTTGTGAAAGAGATCTCCTGTAGGAACAGGGAATGTAGACCACCAAGCATTTGATATGAAATGCGAACATCACTTGGTTAATAACGTTTGAATACTGAAATGTATTTCAATATTGAAATGGGTGATCTACAGAAGAAGGGATTTCAACCCTAATTTTGAGCAGCAGAATCAGCCTTCTTAGAAACACAACTTAAAAGGTATTTAATAAACAGTATATATTTTTATTACTTTAAAAGTAATAAAAATGCTTTCATTTCTTTCAGAGAAAGTTTGTCATTTGATGACTCCTACATGAGAAACAAAAGAGTAACAGATAATTTGCATGGGCTAAATCCAGATTTCCCTAGTCCCTTAGGCAATCCTGACCCAAGTGGAATCTGAGACAGAATCCAGGGGCCAGCTTTGCCTCCCACAAGTTTACCCATGTGCCAGGGAAACAGGATTTGGTCCCACGTGTAACTTGCACAGACATTGTGAGTCTAGCGGTTGGAATGGCCCCAGATGCAAGTCTTTGTCTGTGCACAGTTTCCACTATGAGATATGCAGGAATACTGAAGAATACAGATGTGAACCTGTAATTAATCTGTTCCAGTTTAATGACAGCCATCATTTCCTTCACACTGCAATAATTTCGTATTTAATATGTGCTTATAGCACCACCTTATTTCCAAAGGCATCCGATACTGTTTATTTCTCTTTGCACAGAAATGTATACCATAGGTTCTCATCCGCTAATATATAGTATTAACCAGTTTGTTTAAACGAAACAATCTTTGTAAACCAAAACTAATAGTTTCACTGAAACTATATCCTGATCTGTAACCTTTACTCCAGTAGGCTTTGGATCAGGCCCTAAAACAGGCATGGGTCAGAGCTAGATAATATATCAGTCTCACATCCAGGATTTGTAGAGGATATAGAGACTGAACTTGCACATACTTTGTAAATATTTATTACAAAATGGACATCGAGTTTTTTAGATCAAATCTATGATTTACCATAGGGAATGTATGTAATTGTTTGTCTGTGACTGTGTAGATGTATTTTTGATTTCTAAGTCTTCTTTTGAAAGTACATTCATATGTACATTTTGACCATCTGTTCCAGAGTACTAAAAAATGCAGAGGAAAAGTGATATTAAAAAGTAAAGTACATTATTGTTACCTCAAAATAGCCCAGTGTCGTAATTATTTATGCCAGCATGTTAGCTGATTTTGTTGGGGCTTTTTTTTCCCTAATGCTATACATGGTAACAGTATTACAATTTAAGAATTTATGGCAAGTTATTAGAAACTAGCTCAAACTGAGATTTAAAAATCCTCATTAATGTCATGGAAATAAATATGAAGTGGAATCCATAGATCTATTTGTTGCTGAGTTTGAAAAAAAAAAATCAAAACCAAAATTAAACAGCCCAAAAGAGCTGAATACATAATTTCACACATGAATAAATGGTTTGGCTGCTGGGCATTGAAAAAAAACCTCACCTTTTTGGATATATCAACAAAAGAGTACTGTCTTTGTGTGTGATACTGAGTCTTTGTGTGTGAACTTTCCCCACATGTAAAGGGCTCCTGCAACGGTTCATGTAATGGTCCAGTGGGATTTATTTTGAGTGCCTAAACAGGATGTAAATGGTGAAAAGGAGTTTTGGTAATCCTATGGTTTAAAGGTTCTCTACTGAGGTCTCTAATTTACAAATATTTATCTTTTGCTCTGGATCCTCTCTACTAGAATTTAGGAAAAAAAGGTAGTCTATGCCTGGAACAGAAAACAACTCTGCAAGTGAATAGGGCTTGATCTAGCTTTCCCTGAGACAACCCCAGGGACTGGTTTCTTCAAGAACATCAAACAGCAACAAGGACAAGGAAAGAGGGAAACGGGAAAAGAAAGAATTAGAGAGGAGATGTTTCTGTATGCACTATATATAATAACAATAACACTACTTGTTTCTGATGAAAAACTATTCAGTCATACAGGTAATTGAGGAACCTCTAACCTCAGTATTTTAAGCAGCATTCATGAAAAATATTATCTTTTTAAATTTAAACCAGCCCCCCAAATCGACTGGTACAAATACATTCCTAAACACAAATATATGGGATTGTGTGTATGAACAAAGTAGTATACAGCTTATTGTATATACCTAATTTCACAAAAATAGGCTTACATATGATAATTTTTAATCCTCAGTATTAATGAGAAAATTAAAAATATTTGTGATGCTATTTTTTTTAAGATGGGGGGGGCTTTAATATTAAAGGTATTTTTAGAAAATATTTCTACTAACCTTTACCACTAATACATTACCTATAGTTTTCCCAACACAAGATATTTTTTCTCTAACAGAATGATTATACCACTGCAACATGCAAACAAATATCACATAATCAGCTGAGAGGAAACAAGTGGTTTTAGATTTCCTGCCAGTAAATCTAAGTTTGTAGTGTCAGAGGTGCTAATAGAAATCTGCAGCCATGGCCCCTTTTTGCTTTTCTTGGTTCTTGTAAGTCACATTTTTAAAAGTGGTTGTTGAGCCTCTGTACAGTGGATTTGTTTCCTGAAAAAAATCAAACAGAAACAGAAGAAATGGGAGTCATGCAATGTTTAACTCATCTTGCCACTGCTTCAGCTGCAAGCAGATGTAGCTGCACGCCACTGCCTTGAGCATAGCTGTTCAGCAAAGAGATCATTTTGGTCCATGATTCCTGATCCAGCGTTATGATGAAGGCCATATATGCACCAGCTAGTACCACTCTGCTTCCCAATGTGCAGAAGAAGATGATTTGTAGTGTACTTATTGAGAAACTTGGGCCAGACATCTGCCTGACCCCATAACGTGTTCCCAACAGCGGGCGATGCAGGCTGCCCATGGAAAAGCTGACACGTTTCACAAACCTCCTGGGTCAGAGGGGATGTCCTCCTTCTATGGATTTGTCTACAGACATTTTGAATCCATGCAAACCTTTATCATCCCAAATATCTTTGGAAATAAATCATACGCTCTAAGCAGGTGTTGTGTAATGATGTCTTTTGGGTTCTTTGGAGCCTGCTATCTCACTGTACTTGTATGGGAAAAGCCAGTGAACAAGCATCCCATCTTCAGTTTCCCCAGTTATCATTTTACAGACCAGTAACACACCCTCCTCCCACTGTTTCTTTTCCCTAGTGAGGACTTCTGGCCTATTCTTGTACAGACGTCATTTTGTACCTTTGATCAATTTAGAATAGCCTTCAGCAGCTCACTTATATTCCAAGCCACTGAAATTCAGATTGGTCTGTGTGAGGCAGCACAAACCAGTCTATGGTCAGGAACATGTTTCCCTTCGCATCTGCCTCCCAGATTAAAATAATGCACATCATCAAGCAATGCTTTATCAAGTTCAACATAACTTGTGTATCAAATGTTGTTGTTGGACCATTCTAAAAGCACAGATAGGGTCTCAGCGGTGAGGTGTGACTTGTCACGGTCATCTCGCTTGAGCCACACAGATTACCACGCTTTGGCAGAAGGGTAAATCCCACCCAGGCTTTTAATCCTGGCCTCTCATCATTCACTTCCTACCATTTCCTCTTGCGACAGAAAAGAAAATTAAGATGTTTCTATCAAGTGTATCCTTCCCTTCCTTCTTACCATATGTAGCTCTCCCAAAGGATTAAGAAAACATTCTGAAGTGACCTTGCCTATAAGTAACGGGTTTTTCCTATCTCAAAAGCTGAAAGGCCAGCAGTGTCCATTCTTGCAGAAATGTTGCAATCACAGGGCTTTGTACGAGAATGGAGCGGGGTGAACGGCAGCGTATTGCCTGTCCTCCTGACACCCACCAGAAATGCTTACTCAACATGCTTTTTTTCAAGGAGCCTCAGAAGTCTTAAAGCTTTTGCAGAATAGCAAAAAAGTCAAGGGCAGAAAGGAAAGAAGAAAAGGGAACATGTGGCATAAGCTTGCATTAGACATCTGCAAGCTATAAATAGAAGATAAGGCCTGAATTTCTCTGTCCTTTTACCTACATTTTGGACAGCTTACATTCATTGCTCCTCTGTGTGAGTGGGCTCTCATCATGACAGTGGCCATCAATAATCCCTCTTTCCTAGAAAAGGCTCTGTTTCTGGGAAGGGGGTACACCTCTGATAATTACATAGGCAGCAAACAACTTTGCTAAGATTAATCAAGGGCGAGGTACTAATTAAAAAACAACTAATTAAAAAAAGTCATCTACACATTTTACATGTGGAAGAAATTAAACCAGGAGAAGGACCTCAAGCTATTTTTCATCCCTAAAAAAAAATCATAATTTTACTTTATAGAATATTAAATGTAGTGAAAACCTACCAGTAAAATCTATCAGTTTAAAAGAACAAAACCTAGATACAGAATTTTAAAGGCAGTTGTGGATCATGCAACCAAATTAAAGAACCTCATGTATAATCAATGCATTTAACGTACCGTTTGCCATTTAACTTTTGATTTTTCTGCTTCAAACTTGGCCACCTCTTTTCGGTCTTGAACTGACACCAGTAATTTCCATATACAAAGTAAAACGATGCCAATGAGAAGGATAGCAAGGGTGACACCCACCATTATCATCGGGATATTTGGAAGCTGTGGGCAATCTGTGGAAACAAAACCAATTATGACTGTGGATATCCAATCAATACATTTTAAGCAATTAAAAGCAGCCAAGAGGCATGCTGGGCTTCTCATTTGCTGCAAGCTGTGCATGCCTTTTCCTTCAAGTCCATGTTATTTTCCTCCTGCTATCTTGCTAAAGCGTTCGTGAAACTGGCTGAAAAATATTGCATTAATACGTTAAAAAAATTAATTGTGAACTTCTTCCACTGCTCTTTTACTGTGTTGATTAGCAGCTGCTGGATACAGACCCAGATTCTGAAGAGAAAAGCTAGAAAATTATTTTCAGATCTGTGTCAATATAATTCTAAAAAACAGGGCTGAGCTGACAAGATTATGAATTTTACAATGTTACAGCTGAGGCTGTACTTTGATTAACTGATATTCAGTGTGTTACAGAGGAAAAGATTCCAGTGAGATCTGGAATCCAGGGTAAAGTCACCAAGCATATTGAGAAAATAGAGAAGACTGCATTTCACTCACGAAAACAATGAGGAAAAAGTCCATTAGACTTGCTGAAAATGCTGGACTGAACAATTTGAAGGAACTTTGCATTTCAAGTTCTGCAATAAATTTTATCCTACAAAATTTGAGACAGTCAAAATTAAAAACGAAGGTTTTGCTTCGCCAAAACACAAAGAAGTTTGATTATTTTAATATTAAAAAGTATTGTTCATGGAAGTTGGTGAGCATTACTATTTTACAGAATTTTCTGCGGAACCATGGTTTAAGGACATTCAAAAATTAATTTCAGTCTTATTTGGCTTACATGATTGTATTTCACATTACTTTTTTGCTTGATGTCATCGTTTAACTAATTCTGAGGGGTCTGGTTTGAGCAGTGGGGTAACGCTCTGGCTACTGGTGCCATCTTGACTTCGGTTCCATAAATTAAAGCAATTTCTAGAGCATTTCTGGAGGTCTCATCCCGGTTTATGTTCACATGTATCACAGCTGCTGCTGCACAGTAGTTTCAAGGCCCAGGAGCAGAAGAGCAGATGACAGCGAAGCTGGTTATTGTGGAGTTATGGGAGGGCCACTACACAGCGTTTAATGAACTGTGCTTTCCTTAAGATATTTATTTCACTTTTTTTTTTTTTTCCAGATCTACTTCAAATGCATAGTAAATGTATTTAATAAAGAGAAAATCTTACCCTTAAGTTCTTGAGTCTGAGGGTTGTAGTTTACACAAGGATGTGCTTCTTTAGTACTAGCTTTTTTACAACCATCTTTGCTGTAATAGTAACCTATACAAAACCAGACTACTCTTCTTAGGGTAGAAGCTGCTTTTTTGCACAATGAAATCACTTTCATTCTCACAGGTATGCTAGAGAAAGGCTACACAAAGTGTTTACAAAATAAACGCCATTTGTGCCAACAGAAGGAAGTTCAAATGTGTGTGGCTTTCCCTAAAACATAACCAACATTTAGCACTGAGGCACTGGGAGAGTCCAAAAAATCAGCATTTTTGTTGCCTGGAAGCTAAACTGTTTGGCAGCTGATAAGTGGTGTCTGTGTTCTCTCCTGTCGTGTCTTGTCCTGTCCTTTAATGAAAAATCAGTGGTGAAACAGTAAATAAATAAATAATTTGAAATGAAAGAATGTAAACAGATCTGTTGGATATCTGTCAGTTATGCAAAATATTCAAAAATTAATGATACTGCAACACTAAATGTAATTATAAATATATTTCAGCATTTCATCAGGTATACTCAATCAGATAGTCTTTTGGATATTTGTCCATCTATTAAAGATATGTCATTTCAAAGTGAATTATAGTTTTCTCATATAATGCAAATGATATTTGCTATCATCGTCTTAGAATTGCACAGGACTTTAGAAGAATTAACTTACTCTTACAGCCCAGGGATCATTCTGCCCATCTTTCATGAAAGGCCAAGTATTTATTTTACTACTGCATTAAATAAGTACTTGAGGAGGTGCTCTTTTGGCTGGGCAGAGGCGAGCTACAAACACAAGGAGGTGCAGTGCAGCTTACAAGAGCTCAGTTTCTAGACAGCTCACCATGCCTGTGTTTTAAAAACAGATTTCATGTACAAAAAGCAATATTCACTGCTTACCTTTCTGTTCTATGCTATGAATGACTGTCCTTCCCTGTTCATCCATAGCCAGTAGAAATGTGGTTATACATTCATTTTCCCCCTGCAAAGAGCAGGGAATGGATTTATCCTCTGAATAATCTGCAGAGGGAGTGGAAAAAAGTCATTCATCAGATCAAATGAAATTTAACAAGAAAGACTGCTGGCATCATGTTTGTACAACCTCATCTGGATGGTAAAGAGTGAAAGACGAAAGCAGAAATACCCTCAGAATTTATACTAAATTTAATTACTTTTCTTCCAACCCAAGCTTTGTTTTGTTTCTGATTTTTCACTTATGTTTCTGAAGAACTGATGCAGGTGTTGTCAATCTGCACTGGCCATCTAGTGCACCTCATTAATCTAGCATACGGTGAATTTCAATGAATTCAAAGTGCTTCCAGGATGCTTAACCACCAGCTGTCTAGGAAATGTAATAGTCCCCAATTATAGAACAAAGTAAACAGTATGTTCTCTTGGGTTCACAGCTACTCCTACTGCGTCTAGATTATGTTTCAGAAGTAGATATACATACATCAAACAGCAATGGATACTGTTAAAAGGGCTGCCATTTATTTCTTCTACAATAGCCCTCTCAAAGATTAGTGCATCTAGTACTGTCACAACACTAAATATAGATTAATAACAGAAAACTGCGATTCTGGGATCTTTTTAATGTGATTCCAGAGGAAGCAGATAAAAAGTGACCTGAGATGAGAGTCTGCCCCCATTTATTTGTCTCTCTAGTTAATGCAGATTTGCACAAAACTTAATCAATTTTTCTTTTTTTCCAGATGATTCTTAACCGGGAAAATTTTTCTGCTGAGAAAAGTTCATTCAAAGGGAACAGGGAGACAGCAGGAAGCTGGCAGGGATGATACAAAGCAAATAAGACAATTGAAAATTGAGACTACAGGTCCAGAGCCAGAAATGCTGTAATTTGGAGCATAACCATTATACAATATTTTTACAAAGCAAAAATATCTGACCTTATAACTGTGTGCAATAATGCCTCTGGAGCTGAACACTTACTATGTTTCCATATAACCCATTATTTGAATAGCATTGGAAATCTAGGTATGTTTTCCAAAACATTTTTAGAAAAACTTCTTGGGTTTGGTTTTTAGAGCTGAGAAAAAACAGTAAGCTTCTCAAACATTTCTTTAAAAATAATTGTCACTCTCCATTATTTCTTACCCATTCAAAACCCTTACTGAAATTTCATTAGAAACTGTGCTAAAATTCTTAAGTCCTCAAACTTTAATATGAAGAGTAATGAAATATAAAGTAGGAATCAGACAGGAATATAGATTTTAAAGAAATCTACTGTACATAAAGAATTAAGTGCTCACTTTTTTTTTATATTGCTTATTATCATAAGGTTTGCTCTTATAGAATATTAAACACCATGGAAATTATGAAAGTATAAATAATTGACTACCCTGCAGTCCTTTTCTCTGCTTGTTATAAACAGAGAATCATATGTGCTTGGATTTTAATGGAAACATTAAACATGCTCTTGATTTGTGATAATCTTGTATTTAACCTGTTGCCTGTCCTTGGTGGCAGAGCAATGTGTTTGTTATCTATGAAGGCGACAGGCAGACAAGAGTTGCTGATTTAACAAGATTTGGTTTTGTTAGAAGAGCCACAAACTGCAGACTGAGTGTACTGAATTAACAGCACTCATTGCCAGGTCACAATTCCAGTAACACTGTCACATGTTTTGCAATATTTGTTGTTTCCCAACTCTTTTAAGCAAGCAGATCCAAAGAATATTACCTTGCTTTTTTTTTTTTTTTAAAAAAAAAAAAAGAAGAAGAAGAAGAAAAGGGTCATTGTTAGCTATCCTGAAGGCAGAGAAAAACTTGCAGGCATATTCAAATATCATCCAGCAGGCAGTAACTGCAAATATATTAGTTATTTTTAAATCTTACCTTTTAATTTAATGTCATTATTTGAGACAAAGGGGAGCAGAAATCTGATTACGTGCAAGGATGTAGAAATGAAAGCAAAGATTCCAGTTTAAGCTATTCAGAATTCAGCTTATGCTTAGTATTTTTATTTCTCTGATGTTATTTTTAGGATGAGGGATCACTAAGAGAGACTATTGCATAGATTGTTTTCAGTTCATCAGCACAAAAATTTGCCTAGGTAGGTAAAATTCTGTAATTTACAGCTGTGTAATTTTACCCATTCTGCAATGAATCATCATACTTTTCCCACTTCTGCCTGCAGCCTGATTCCATTAATTTCAACGGTATTTGAAATCACTGGAATCATACTGGAAGAAGAATTGGGTAACAGTGGCAAGCTGAAGCCTTGAAGTGCAAAAGACTCCTAACAGATACTTAGAGAAAAGATTCAACAAAAAATAAAATACTGTAAATTTAAATGTCATTATGCCCTTTCTTGTTTGTCTTTTGCTCAATGAAATGCTTTTGTTGAACAGTTTCATTTCACTTTGAGTCAGAACAACAGAGCGGCACTGATACAGAGGTTTAATTCAGGCTCCAGCATTCACTTTGCTGCTGCACTGGGAATTTGTGCAGTGTCAACACTATGGGGTCGGAAAAAGTCCATTTCTCCAAGGAAAGTGTAACTGTCCCTGTTGGGCTTGTGGCAGGAGCAGCCTGGTGCCCTGTGGCCGGGGTGATGACAGGAGCCACTTTTTAGAAATTGGTGTTCCTCCTGGGTAGTGAGTAGAGCAACAAGGGCTACTCTTGCACCCATCTGGCAAAGGGGGGATTAGCCTGATTTAATATTCAAATATTAGAAATGGGTGAAAATAAATATTCAAAAGCAATGCCTGACGTGGAGATAAGGCCAGTAACTGTGAAGCCATAAGCACCTGCCATCCTGTGCCCTGCTGAATCCCCAGCGGAGTGGCTGCCGGTGACCCTGCTGTGGGGCCCAGGGCGAGAAACCCCCGGCACCCACAGAATCGAAGCAGAGGATGTGAAGGGCACGGCTCAGAGCCTAAAACAGGTATTCCCAGGAAACAGGAGAACGTAAAGCCTACACTTTTCTTATTGCTCCACAGTTTCAGTCATTGTGTTGCAACGTACATATGTGAAAGAGAAAGTAAATCTTTAAAGTGCTATTTTATTTAACCTAGAGCTATTTCTAGCATTAAACAAACTGAAATATAAACCAGAAAGAAGCATTATGCTTATGAAGTTGCTCAATAATCTGTCTTAAATATTATGTGGTGGTCTAGTTATAACACTTTGTAATTAATTTTTTTGTTGTTTAGGTAATACAGATCTGATTTTAGGGCTATTTTTTTGTTATTATTTTGAAGATTATTTTATTCCACTGAGGACTTCTTAATGTATCTACCTCCATGTCAAAACAAATCCTTAGAGATATTACACAAGCATTTAAGATGAAACACAGTTTGGAACAGCTTCTCTTTTTTTTTTTTTTTTTTTAGAGAGAGAGGTTAGGATGGGAACAGTTACCCAGCCTTCACTACAGCAGTTGCTGTAACTGCTGCAAATAAATTTTAAATCTAAAGAAGCAGCTGACAGTCCCAATCAGGGAAGCACAGGACATGAAAAAAAGGAAATAAGCAGGAACAGGAGATGATGTTGTCATGCTCACATTCCTGTGACCTCTGTCTATGTGAACAGAGCCATATAAATGACTGTTTCTGCTCTTGATTAGTATTCATTATATTTGAAAGTAGAATGTCTTATATATTCCTAGCTAGAAATATCTGTCATCTGGCAATAGCAACCTGAAAACTTTACTAACTGAAGAGATGATGCAATAAAAGTGCTTATATGTTTTTGAAGCTTGTAAAAACATTTTTATATTTATAAACAAATATTGATGTCTAGAAAGGCAAAGCATGATAATAATTTTAATAAAAATGCAAAATTATAATTAGTTTTCCTGACAAGGGCAATATTTGGAACTTTTGAGCTCTGTATTATGGAGTAATGTCATCAAAAACAAAAGGTGTAGCTTTGTTGTAAAGATGTACATCGGTGAAATTTCTGCATGCATGCAGTTCTGGATGGGCTTCCAACAGTTTGCAGACACAAACCTTAGATGTGCATACAGCATTCTGCATTGTCATCCTAATTCTTAGATTTGTCTTATTTAATGCTTATTGTACATCTGTGATGTGGATATAACATACCTATGTCCTGCCTCATCTAACAATTGCATTTTGCCATAGGATTGGGACTAGAATTGCTGTTAGAATAAATACGGACTGTCTACTGAACAGGCAAGCACCTTCCTCTACAGGAAAGAAAAAGATGCACTATTTCATTTTAAGTTGTTTTTTTTTTTTTTTTTCTGAGGGTACTATTTCATTCAAGAATAATTCCTATTCCAGACATTCCCATTGATGGAGGACAGTTTTGAATTAAAGCGAGCAACTGAAAGATGTGCTTAGTGTTTAGAATACTAGAAATATCTTTGCCACAGGTTAAAGGGCTGTGTCTAGTTGCCAACTGTAATCACGCGTCTGCATAAGGACTGGAATCAGGTTTAGCATTTGTTTGGTAAAAGAAGCCGCACTGGAACTCATGGTACAGGCATGACTTAAACTCAGGGGCTTTCATCAGCCACTGATTCGCAGGACTGGTATTTATTAAATTCTATACTTTCTTACATAAACTGCTTAGAAAGTAGGCATGATCCAATGAGTTAATTAACCTGGAAGTGTAATAGCAGCCCTGATCTTCATTTCCTACTTACCACCGAAGAACTGTAGATGGACAGGAATTGTCTTATGAGCCTTAATACAATTCCATGGCAGAAAAACAAGGCAACTTTCAAATATAAAATTACTGAAAGTGGAAACTGTCACTAATCACGCACACACAGGAAAGGAAGACTGAGTAGACAAACCCTTTGTGGTGCTGACAGTTGCATCAACGAATTTGCATTTTTCACTGCATTCTCCCAGTGACTTGTCATCAGAAGCCAAGTGACATTCCACACAGCTCCTGTGGAAAATAATTCAGCAGCTCATCAATCTCTGCCTGTCACAAAGCAACAATATAAAAGCCAGTACGTATGCATCTGCATTTTAAAAAGAAGCTAAACAAAAGGTCCTGTGCTATGGATACAGTAGTTCTCAGAAATATGATAGGTATTGCCACCAAAAAAAAAAACCCAACCAAAAAAAAAACCCAACCCCACCTGAATAAAGGTATTGTGGATAAGCTCCCTCTTGTCCTCTTTTCTTTCCTAGCTTATTAGCTACCAGACAGAACCCCAGGCAACATTAGTCATGTAGGTCTATCAAAGACATGGGGTTACTCACACATAACATTCGTTTTCAAAAATAAATACTCTGAACTAAGCTTGCACTAAATACTAGCTGAAGGAATGCCTATCAGATGAACAATATCTGAAATGGACTTCAGAGAGATCAAGCTGGGGCACCTACTACATACCTTCCTTTGTTGAAAGTCTATTGATTAATGTATTAAAACAGTATTCAGGTATCTCAACAGATGTCTCTTGAATGTGATTACTTGTCTCAGGAACCGCTTACTTAGATCCCAACTATACTAATGCAATTTATTGGAAAATTATTGACTTTATTTAATGGCAGAATAACTGAAATATTATTTAAAAACACGAAGTCTAAACCAATTCCTTTAGAAGACTCTGAAAATCGTCCCAGAAATTCAATGAGGATTTCAGTAAATCCAGAGTTTATTCATGGAAAAAAGAAACAACAAACAGAATTCAGATATGAAAATTTTTGATGCAAAATGTATCTTGCTGATTCGTCACGAATAGCTTCAGCCAGATTGAGAGGCCGAGACTCTGAGAAGCAGCCTGAAGAACTGACTGCTTAAAGAAAAGAACTGCAACAAAACATCCCCCCCTGGCAATCTCCTGTTGCATTGAGTTACATATATCCATGGGAATATGCTGAGGCTGCTGAGATTATCTTCACGGGACGAAGACGACCTTCTCACTCACTCTGGAGATGGCGAATAGTAAAAGTGAGCGGGTAATGGGATAGCCTCTATCTCATGGAGACAAGTTCAGTGTTGTTGGTGTTTTTGTCATATTTGCAATGTTTCTTATACTACCACTCTTTTTCTCAGCTGCCTAGCCATTGATCTCCATCCCCTCTGACCTGGTCTTTCAGCTCTCTTGGTTACTCTACCCAGGTATTCCCAATGTTCTCTCTCTTTTGGCTTTTGTGTTTCTGCAAGGGAAGACAGTGAAACAGAGCAAAAAGATCTAACGCTGCATACAATATAAATGTTTAAATAGGCTAACTTAATGCCCATCGTGTAACTTTATATTTCTTATTCTCTGCCAAATTGGGCAAAGCAAAGCAGCAGCATTGTCCTTCGTCTTTAGAGCAGTTGCATGCAGAAGTTCTTTTTACTTAAAGCTTTGAATAAACTGATAGGCTTGCTTTTGTAGGTCAAATTTAGCACTAACAAATGATGATTTAATCACATGCCATAGAATAGCTTCTCATCTCAGATGTAGTGTAGACTGCAATGGCAGATATGAAAATACAGTGGTAGAGAGCTAGTATAGAAGAGAAATGGGCCTCAACTCTAAATAAGTAGACATGACATCGTCATGAAACATTAATGTGACTCACACTGACTCGGCGCTCAGCAAGCAAAACCAGGGTCATTAATAACATATACTCTGTGAAGCCTAATTCAACTTCTAGCTTAAATTTCTACTGAAGACTGCTCATTTTGGTCTGACTTTAGCCCTGCAAGAGCTCACGTAATACAAGCATAAGCATGGGTGTACTTAGAGTGGTCAGCTTTATGTCACACATATTTTTGGTTGCTTTTCCTATCATGCCACCGTAGCATACACCACGCATCACAGCAGGAAAGCTGCATAAATTTTGTATGCTCAGTGAACAGAAGACACTTCACCTTTTACAATCAATTTATCATTAACTTATACATGACATACAGCTACCCACTGATTTAATCCCCAGTCCATGACCTAGTTTATCATAGTCAGGCCTCTTTAATTCAGCTAAGCTTAACTGAATTTGGACCATGAATTTGCACATGTGTAAAGCTTGAGCAGACAGCATGACCTTATTAATTCATATGCCTGAGAATGGTAATACAAATGCCAATTTTTTTCTGTGAGTCCTCATTTTTGCTTTAGCACCTATGCTGGGATGTTTTCATTCTATACTGTGGACTGGAAGGAAGTTCATCTGGTTTTGTCTGATGTTATCGTATAAGGCCACCTGTCTGATTAGCTGTACAGCCAGGGACAGCAGTGGAAGTGTGAAGTTTTACTTGTGCTGCCTGAAGGTGATTAAATTGTTTTCCATAAAATTCTTTTGTACCAGAGTAATGCTGATAAAGGGTTGATGTACGAGTTACGACTACCCCTCTCAAAGGACAAAAAAGCTCTCGGGTTCTGGGCTGTAAATTCACTTTACAGTAGCGGCAGTAAGGACACCGCTGAGGCAGTATAGGAAATAGATACCTGGATGATACAAACATCAGAGATGTAAAACCAGCACATTACCGCCTGGAACTGCAAGGGTCACCGCAGAGAGGGCATTTTTCACATGTTTGGCCTGAAGCCCCCGGATGGGTGCAAGCACACGACCCACAGACGCATTCGCCTCTCCCACTGCACAGCGTCCCATCCTCAGCAATGCAGGCGCTGGTGTCAGTTGTGCAATTGCAGTATTCACCAGTCCATCCACTGTGGCACATGCATTCCCCACAATCACAGTCACCATTGCCTGGAAAAACATTTATTATACTTCAAATCATTCTCTTAAGAAGAATCTGAATAACAGCCTTTAAAATCATTCTCCTTAACAGCAGATATTTTCCCCTCTCCAACTCTTCTCACTCTTAAACATCTTTCTTCCTCCCCCAGCATTTTCAGTCTTAAGTCAGAGGATCAAATTTTCGTTTAGACTGGCTGTAAGCCAGTGCAGCTCCATTCTCTTCACTGGAGTCCTCCACACAGATCTTATCTCTTGACAGTGCACAACCTAATGGGTAAATCCCCTCTCATTTATAGCAGCATAATTTCAGCCTGTCTACTCAGCACAATCTCATTGCTCGTTCCTGCCAGTTCAGTGCTATTCCCAGTGTTTCAATAGGGTCACTTCTGATTTATAACGATATAGCCCAGGAAAAAAATTATAAATACAAGTTCTCAAATTCTGATTGTATCTTACTAAGATAAACCAAGAATCATTGAGGTTACTGGCTTAAAATTATAAAAATATCAGAATTATCCTAAAAGTGATTAATCAAGGCTAATTAATTAAGATTGCTATGCTTCGATAATGATGTCAGAGTGAAATTGTACACTGGCTAACACCGATGTATGCCAATATACTTACTTAAGCTTCCTTAGAGCTACAATCATCTCCAGCCATTAAAAGTCTGACCTAGTGTGATGGTAGCTGATATGCTCCGATAAAGCCATGCCAACTTCGGACTAGCTATGGAGTGATTAAAGGTGTCTCATTTTTAAATTTGAAAACAGGGTTAAAAATTGTTTCTTGTTTTAAGTCTAAAGATCATTCAGAAATGGTAAATTACGCTTTATACAGACTTGATTGCAACTGAATATATGATGAAAATATAGATTCACAAGCTCATAGCTAAGAGCAAGATAATAAAGCTCTAAAATACAGACACTAAAAATAGCATCACGGGACCATACCTGCACACTGGAGTCCTCTGTGTCTCCCACACGAGAAGTCATCACATTCACAGTGTGGCCCGTACACCTTTCCGTATAGGGATGGGTGGCAGAGGCACTGCCCGCAGTAGCAGTCGCCTCTCCCGCTGCAGGAGCTCTGCTCTGCCGAGCCCTTGCAAGAGCTGGCACCGAGGGAGCTCTCGTCACATTCGCAGCGTGGCCCCACATACCCGGGGCTGCAGACGCACACCCCGCACTCGAACGATCCTTTCCCTTCATTGCATTTTGGGCTGTTCATCTCGGCCTTTGCCTGACAGTTACAGCTGCATTGGGGCTGAATTTCCATTTCCAGCGTATCACTGAGCCCCACTGGTTTTATCACAATATGCCTTCTGTTTTTTTCAGAAGAGGAGAGACTTACAGTCACATTGAAAGAGACCTGGAAGAGAAGATGGTGGCTGCTCAGAGCTGCAGCACAGGTGACTCTGCAGGGTGCTCTGGAAGCACATGTAGAGGACAGAACATGAGGGCTGTAGATACCACCTACTTTTTTGTAATTTATTTGGAGAAAGATTGTTTAATAAAGAGCAAACTCCCTACCTTGGTGTCCTAAATTCTCTGGACTACATGTCTTTTGAGAATTTGTTCTTTACTTACTGTGTCTCCCACTTTCACATGAGAGCATTTCCTCTGATGTGGAAAAAAGGTCCCATTGTTACAGATGGCCGTGAAAGAAAGATTGAGCCCTTCTGTCTCTCCTAAGATCTCCAGCTCCACCTCGGACCTCAGCTCCTTAAAGAAAAAAGGCATGAGATGACAATAGCACTGCCAAGCGCTGCTAATGCTCCATGTCTGTGTAACGTGACCTATAACTTAGCCAGATTCACACAGGAGTAAATTCGTGGGTTTGGCACTCTATTTACAGACTTCTCTATTGCAAGAAAAATGGGGAACGAGCAAAACAAAGCAAGTGCCGACAGAGCCGGCTTTCAGTGGAAAGCAATGGTGGTACCAGTTTAATATCCGCTGTCATGGGGCTTGTTTCCTGCCCTTGCAGGACAATAAATTCAATGCTTTATTAAATCATCTTTCATCACTAAGTGCTCTGCTGACTGATACAGTTTTCCCTTAGCTCTGCTCTTACTGAGGAATGGATTTGTGTCTCTGATTGCATTGCTAGCACTGGGCTTTTCCTGATTAGCCAGCCTATGTCAATATTGCTCCCTCTTTATCTCTCCTGCTAGAATCAAACCTCACAGTCTCTCTCACGGCAGGGCAGGCTCCAAGCTCAGTTTTGCCTTGGTGCGGGGCCTCCATGAGTTAGCCCGATGTTTCCAGGGCCAGAGCCAGGGTTGAGCCCCACGGTGAGCTCCCGCAGCCACAGGGCTCGCTCCCTTCCTTTCTTCTCCTGATGGAAATTCATTTCATGAGCTGTCAGTACTATTTCAAGTTGTATTCAACAACTTTCTCATTTCTTAAATCCATTTGTTTGACCAAACTTTCATTTATTAAGTGAAAAACTTACTTCCTGAACTATCTCATACCTGTTTTTTATATTTAGCTCTTTAAAATATTTTGTAGTAACTTTGCTTACACAACCTTAATCCAAAGCCTATGACAGACCACGAGGAAATTCCCTATGACTTCATTGGACTGTGAATCCAGTAAATGGAAATTTTTCAAAGGTACCTCATCAATTGCTGAGCAAAAGTCTCACTGACTTGGCTTTGTGCTCTTGCCAGCTTAATTGCTTTACAAAACAGCCCCTGCACTTCAATCAGAGCATGAGGAGCTTGCCGACCTTACTTCAGTGAATCATTCTAGCAAAGGCATCAGGATGACTCACTGGAGTAAAGGTCTGGTGGGGTAAACCAAACTAAAAGTAGAATAGGTACAAACCTGCATAAACAAATCCCTGTCCTTTGTATATGTCCTGGATTCCCCGGAAAATTGTCTTAGGCTTGTGTTTGGTGGGTTTTTTTTAACTGTCTTCATTTGGAAAACCTTGTCAGGAAACCAAAGCAACACATGTCGTGCAAGACACATTCAAGTAGTACCCAGAGCTCTTTCCAGCACACAGCCAGAGCAGTAAAATGGTGCCCTGGGCATCGGGTTAGTAATGTTGATAGCTCTGGATATGTCCAACTTTCCCTTCATGTTTGTTTTAGAGTTAGGTGGTTATGTTGCTATTGAAGCAATACAAAGAGTTGTAGATAACAATTTGTTTGCAATAGCTGGGCTCTCACAAAAGGACCAAATCTAGCAAACCTCTAGATAAAACTATGAATGTTGGTATGTGCTAACGTTACAGGAAATATCACCAAATAGTCCCTCTTCCACCAGCTGCAAAACTACAAGGCTCAAATAGAGTGCAACTGTGTGAGAAAATTAAATGCCGCTCAACACGAGGTCGTAATACTTTGAATCCTGCTGTCTTTACTGGGCCATTTGAACATGCCTTGCGGTTGTGCGAGGTCAAACGGCTCTCACAGCGTGGCACACTTTACGCCGCTGAAAATGAACACATAAACTGCAAAAAACTCCAGTTTCTTAGATCTTAATATCTGTGAGGACTTCTAATGGTGTTTTAAATCTACTAAGCTGCCTGGCCATAGATTAGGGACAAACAGCAGACAGTTTAGTGAGCTTTAGGCCATTCACAGAGAAACATTGTGGTTCAAAAATTTTTCTGAATGAAACAACAGACAAAACAGTGTTACCAACTTGTGCCTTTGTGTTACTTGTCCTTTTTTAATATATTATTTCTTTGGTCTAATTTCCCTGTAAGTGGAAGGACCAAGCACTGGAAGAAAAAAAAAAAAAGAGTGGAATTTTTCTGAATTTTAAAATCCTGAAATGACTTTAGCAAATGGCCTGGTATCTGTCGCAATGCATTTTAGCCTATAGCTCTGCAATACAAAATTATGCAGAATTCAGTGTTAAACAAAGCAGGCAGAAATATGCTTACAGAAGAAAATGAATCATACTTGGAAAGGACACGAGAACTTGTAACAAATATTTTGACAGCTCAGACTTTCTAACTTGCTTACTTCCTCTCTGAAGCTTTTAGATAGCAACACAGGGTAAGTGGTATTAGAAAACCTTGTGTTTGTACAGCAAACAAAGACCCAAAAGCACTTGAAAAGTGTTAAAAGATTTAGCCTAACTGTACTCTTGGGGGGGAAATAGTTATTTATTCCTTTTTTATGGGTAAAGAAACAGAGACACTGGGCATTGAATTGCACTGCTGAGAGTATCATGAAAAGTTTGGGACAAAAATGGAATTAGATCTTCTGTTTTGCATGTGATTTTTAACTATAGGTCTACAGTCATTTCCCCCTTCACAGTCCAAAAAAATTCATATGTCTTCACTTATGTCAAATAAGGTGGTTTTCAGTGTTTCCTGCTTGGAAGATTTTCAGTCATGAAGCAATAAGATTGTTAACCTTGAAGGTTAAGTGTAATAAAATGGGCTGCAGGAAATTTTGAGTGTGACATGTTGCTACTCGTACAATTTGTACATCTTGAAATGTATGTGGGATTTTAAGAACCTATGAGTAACTCTGGCACATGGTCCAGACATGCCGTAGCTGAATGAGGACACAAGGAGTTATGGCCCAAAGGCAGGAGCACCGCTCCTGCAGCTGCCTTCCTGCCACTACGGGAGGGGACCGAGCATCGAGCTCAGAGCCCCCTCCAAACCTGCCCACAGAACGGCTGAAAGCAGGACCAGCTGAAACAACTCAGGAGCTGCACCAAGGTCACCACTGACAGCTCTGGGAGATGATCTGCTCAAAGCATGCAGCAGCTAAAAAGCCAACAATGTCCTGGGTGTCAACAAGTAAGGACGCTGAGAACGAGACAGAGGGCATCATTTTGCCTCTGTATAAACCTTAGTGTGCTCTGTCTTGCATACTGCAAGCTTTTCTGGTCTCCACATCTCAGGAAGGACTCATTGGAGTCAGGGACGGTAAAGAGAAGGTCAGCTGAAGTCACCAAGGGGATGGAGCAGCCAAGGAGAGACTTAAAAGGCTGGGATTGTCCAATCTGGAGAGAAGATTGGAGGGGTGGAAGGTGTCTTAGTAATAAAATATTATGATATCATGAAGACAGGAAGATAAGGTGAATGCAGAGCTGTTATTCACCAAACTCTGCAATACCAGAATTAAAGCGCACTCAGTGAAACTTTAAAACACAGGGAGTAGTTTAAAATGGGAAAAAGAAAAATGTAGCACAGTGCAACTGAACTTTGTGCCACAGAAGGCAAAGGAGACTGCAAGTATCAGCAGGTTCAAAATGGAAACTAGGAAAAAAAAATCACGGACAATAGGTACATAAGGAGACACTAAGAGGAAGAGGCAAGGATGCACTCTGCACCTTTCCAATATTCCAGCATGGCCGAAGGTGCCATGACACTGCAATTAGAGGAAGCATCATTCTGAACTTAACACAATGTTACAGCGAAAGCAGCAGGACACAGCACTGGGACAATTATTTTATGTTTTTCCATTACTTACTGGACAACAAAATGGTATTTCAGCTGTTAAATGTGGGAATCTCTGTCTATACATTAAAGTGCCAGCCTCAAGAAATCCTGGTAGGAACCAGATGTGACTAACAACAGGTTGGACTCCAGAAGTGAAATCCTGATGCCACTGGATGTTTAGTAATAGTTTTGCTCATGTAAAGATTTCCCCCATATTTATTACAATTTTTAGACCACAAGATTAAGGTTAAATTTCTTTGCTTATTTAATTTTCCATAGGAAAGAGAAACTTCTGGTATTTTGCATTTAATTTTAAAAATCGTAACTCACCAATTGCATTGCTTTTATAAGAGTTATGAGAGTTAGAAGAGTTTGGTTTGCCTTCCTATCATCAAGACCAAAATAATTTTGGGCATAATTGATGATCATCTCATTCAGGTGATAGCAGGAAGAGCAGAAAAAAAAATGAGGAAAGAGACAGAAGCTATTTGCAAAGAGTTATTTGGCATTGTAGCTGACTGGTAGAGCAGGTTTTTAATAGAAAGGGGCTCAGATGGGAGACAGAAATCTATGGTATACCAGCACATATGTAAATTAATATATCTGTGTAAAGACATTTAAAACTGTCTAAAAACATTCCCCTGACAGAAGAGAACCAGGCAGCCAGGATGCATTTTACAAACAAAGCTCTGAAGAGCAGAGCTGTGTTTATGTTCCTGTCATCTTTACAGTATTTCTTGGTATTATCTAAACAAACCCATTTTGGCTCCTGCGTTCTGCTTTTTAAAAACCACGGAACAGCCTCACAGGGGCAGCATCAAATTGCTAAAGCACAGAGGAGCACTGAGCACAGGGTAGTGCCTTCTTCCCCAGATATTCCTGCAGAGCGATTGTACATCTGCTCTGGTGACAGCTACTGATTGGAAGAGACTTGAGTCCCTGTCGAGGTATTGAACTGGGAGACCTAAATACCTCTATTAAAGAAGGCTTAAGAATAGGTGTGAAATACAGGACTATGAGGAAGGCAAGACAGATGAGACACTGATGTGAATTTAGCATTCCAGTATAACTAAGGAATGACAGAAGGTTGTAGGAATTTTCTTTCTGTGCTCACTGAATCCTCAGAGTGAACAAAACTTTTCCTGTTAAGGTCAGCATCTAAGCATAAAAATGATGTTCTTGTAATCAGTGCATAAAAAGAATCAAAAAGACACTTGTTTTTGCCAAATTGCAATCTAATTTTGAAAATACAGACATGAAGGAAGAAAACACATTATAACCATCTTACCTGATATGCAGCAATGATCAACTGGAGAATATTTCCAGAATCCTTCTGTAGTTGTCCAACAGTAGCTCCAGGAATAAGCTTTGCATAGTTCTGAAAATATAAAAAGGATTTAAAGCACAAAAAAGACTAGGTGACAAGGAGGTACTATCTGGAAAAAAACCCAAAATATATTGAAGCCAACTAAAATAAATAATAGTGACATTTTCAAGGACCCTTGCAGACTTAGTAACACATCCTACTGAAAAAATCCTATGGAGAAGTGCTAATTTCACTGAAGATTAATGAGACATATATTGCTAAATCACCTCTGTGTGCTTGGAAGTTTGATACTGTAGTATTTTTCAGCTCTAATATTTCAAAATTAGAAGGAAGATATATTCTATTAACAGTTGTGTTTTTCTCTAATAAAAATAACCAAAACCAGATTCAGCTGCTCTACTGTTGCTGTACTATTCCAGAGTCTTGGACCCTACATTCAGTAAGAGCAGGCACTTTTTTGTCTTTGCAAGCAACTGAGCGGCTTGAGCACAGAAGTTAAGAAGTTTAGACTAAGGGCTACAAGAACTTGAACAAAGGCCCTTAAAAAACTGCTGCTGGTTTATGTTTGATGTCACCCTACATGTATCGCAGTGGTCTGTGGCTATGATTGATTGTATGTTGTCTTTATGTTAATAATATAGTGCCAATTTAACAATTTATTTCAGTGATAAGTTTTCTTTTCTTTTTGCATTAAATTGCATTGTGACACTAACATGAATCCAGCAGTTAGATTTTAAATATGCTCAATTAAAATTTATCTCACCTAATTGTTAACTACATGAACTTCTCTTGCTTGTACCCATGCCTTTGGAAAATGTAAATGTTCCTTATTAAAAAAACCATTCATTTTCTTTTGCAATTTATCATATCAATGCTGTTATTTTAATTTAAAAAATTCCAGAGACCTATTAATAAACACGGATTATTTGATACCCTTCTATTCCTCTTATACTTCACATCTCTAAAAGCCCTGTGATTACTTTATATATTATGTATGGAATACTCATCATTCACTAGATTTCTAAAGTGCTATTGTAAATCAGTGGGATTAACTGCATTTTATGTTACAGCTGGTGACTTTGCATTCCTGACTCCTCCTATGATTAGTGCTCTCTCAAGGATTCTTAGAATATTGAAACTCTGCATTTTGTACACATGGACCTTTCGGGAGATAATTATAAGAAAAGACGATAACCCTGGAATTTAAAGTATAGCACCCTTTAATCTGTGGTATGCAAAACAAACAGCAGGGATATACTGTTCTGAAGACTTCATTTTATCTTTCCTCTTTGAACAAAAATGTTCTGCATGGTGATACAAGGATGACGTTGCAAGCTCAGTCTAAGTGTGTATCTCCAGTCCATTGGTTAAATCCTACTTTTTAGTAAATATTTCTGTTTAACCATTAACAAGGTGAGGCAGACCAATGCTTTTGGAGTGCTACTATTGTAAAACATCCAAAAGATGTAATGCAATTTAGTCTTTTAGCAAATGTTCATTAAAAGCTGAACTGCCATTTTATAGAGATACTCTGATTCATGTTAGTGAAATTTGACAATTATTTATTTGAGTTCAGTGGGATTATGTCTAACTTTTAGCAGTGTAAATGATAGAAGAATTTTCATCATAAATACAGTGTCGTGCCAAATTTATAAAAATAATTTGAAATTCTGTACAAGTGTAGAGACTGGAGTATCTTTTGTTCAATTTTCAGCAGTGAAATGCAGTCTGAAAACCCATTTTTCAAGCTGTATTCTCCTGTGATATAAAAAGAAATAATTTTTCCAAAAAAGAGCAATTTCTGTTTGGAAAGAAGTGCTGCTTAGTTAGGATTAAAGAGGGAGGCTTTTCCCTTATCTAAGTTTGAATAAATTTTCAAAGAATTCTGCTTGAAAACAAATAATATCATCAATAATAACAACTACTTCATGAAACCTTAAAGGCTGGTGTTTTCTTTTGTACTGAAATAGAATTTACACAGTTTGTCAAAATATCATTATTATTGTAGTATTCACAGATGTTTTTGAGTGAATAGGTTTTGTAGAATAAAAACATTCTCTGCTGCTTTGATAAGACACAGCTGAGACTAGTGACGCAAAAAGTTAGACCATATATGAATATATTTTAAAAGACCTTTTTTAGGGAAAAAAAAATCCTCTTTATAAGAAATCTCAAATTATCAGGTCTTAGTGTAAGGAACTTCCTTCCCGCTCTTGCATTTAATTTTGAGTGGCCTTATAAATGTTTCCACGTGACTGCTTTTTAAGTTCTTGTGGTCAGGGAGAGCATCAGACCTAAACCTTCCCCCTCTTTCAGATTGCTGCGCAGTAGCTGTTTGGTTGCATGGATGGATCAAAACTAACAGCAGCTGTATTACAAGCATACATATTCTGTGCTTGTGCAATCCGTAATGTTTGTGTGTTAGATAATAATATACATATATGTAAGTGGATAAACTGAAAATTCAGTTGAAGAGGATCAAGAATATTAAATGACTGAATTATTTTGGGCTAAATTGTTGGGGATTACACAGGGCTAGAAATATAAAATATATATTTGACAGTCTGAACACTGCACTTAAGACTAATGGAATCTATCAAGTCTATTTAAAGACATGCTTTCCAGGTCCTCACAGTCATTTTGACGTACGTTTGTCCCTAAGAACTGAATTATAAATAGCAATGGTCAATTTAGGGGTCTGATATAATGAGATGCTGAATTCAAGTAGATTTGAGATGAGACATTTGGGGAGAGGCCTTCCACCTCAAAGGATAATTAAGTTTGAGAAGGTTTTCTGAGGGAGATTGCAGAATCTCCATCACTGAGGCTTTTAAAAAGAAGTAAAACACCAAGAGTGGTTTGAAAGTGGTGCCCAAGTGCCAGTTTTGGGTCCTCTCCCAGCTCTTCCAGGCTACCTGAGCAGTGGCCTTAACACAAGAATACCTCTCATTGTCTTGCTTTGTTCTTTTTACATTCTTAAGCATGGATACCTGGTTATTTACATTTATATTACAAATTTGAATCACGCAGATGAAAACATGACACTATCATCCTGTTTGCAGGTGCTACATATACCCTTGAAAGTATACTGTAGTGTGGAAAAACTGCACTGTAAGACTTATATATGATTTTTGTACTTGCTTTCACCAATTTTCCACATCATCTACAGGACAGAAAACAGACCATAATGACTATAGCTATCCAAATAAGTGACAAAAAGCAGTATTAAAGGATGAAAGCAGCAGATAGAACATATTGAACGGAATTACTATATACCATCAAGATAGAAGATAGTCGCACTTTTTTTTTCCTGACAAAGAAAGTAACAAGAACAAACTATTCACCAGCTGGGTTAACAATGGCTTGCATTTTTTGTTAGCTATAAAACTTCGTTTTGTGTTCCTAGTGAACAAAGGGTGCCACTTGATAACTTTGATACTGGTTTAACACTGACACAGGGATACTGAAATAGAAACACCCTGATAAGAACACTGTTGGCTAACCTGAAGGTGGCCACCAGCAATTTCCAACGGAAAATATAATGCTATCAAGTAAGAGAAAAGTTTCTTTGGACAAAATAACGTTCTGCAAATCAAAGAGATACTTCCAAACTACCTCCTAGAACAGCCCTTATTCATGCAGCTCCTATTAAAATCAGGGAAAAATTTTCACTTGTCATTAATTGGGCCCCTATTAAGAAATTGTTGAGCAATAATGAGATCTAGTAAAAGTTTTTTGATGTACAAATTTTAACTAATCTATGCTATGACTATAAAATCCCACTGCATTTGTAAATGCTTGACTTCTACTATTGTCGATCTAAATTTTCACCCTTTGGCTCAGTATTCAATACAGTCTTTAAAAAAGCCAGGCAGTCAGTCCTCCAAGATGCCGAGTGTCTCCTCCCTTGTCAGGACTGTAATCTGAGAATCAGTTTATGAAAGATGTGACTCTTGCAACTCTTTTCAAACACCTGGAGTAATAGTCTTACTCAAGACAACTCTACAACTGGAATCAGTTGCAGAAGCACTGGGAGGTCTTCCCTGGGTTACACAGAGAGCAGAAATAGAAAACCGTCGTACTGGTGAGTACCTCAAGGACTCATCTGCCCTCTCTGCTGTAACATAGGACTTTTTCCCCTACCACTTCTTTCCTATTTTCCATGTGGTTATCACACCAGAGGAGCACCTTTCTTCTTTCTCCTTTACTTTTGGCTTTCAATGAGGAATGTTGTGCAAAGGTTTTTCTTTTGGAAAGCCAAGCTTATTGTATCAGGAGGATCACCCTTATTGGCTCCCTCTCAACTAACCTGAATAAATTTGGATGCACAATTCCTCTCCCCTTGTCCCTTTTCATGCAGCTTTATGTGACCAGGCAGCCAAGCTCAGGCTGCAAAACCCCATATTATCCTGACTGATTCTTATCTAGAATTTCTTTTTGCATGTGAAGATTTCTTCCTAGCAGCAGGACTGGACAGAAAAGGAAATGAGAATTGCCAGTATCCTTCTTATTTTATTTTAGAGGGCTTTTGCTCACATTCACTGCAAAAAACAGTTAAGCAGCTGTTGGTGGCTTTGCCTCAGCTCACAGCTAGAATAACCAAAAGGCCAAAAGCAGCACAGGGCTTCAGGAGGGCTTATATCTGTCAAGGCTGAAAACAGGTACCTGCACAGATGACTGATGGAGCTGCAGGTATGAATGATACTCAATTTATTAAAAATATGAATTTCGCATATCTGTAACCACTGCTCCTCTGCTCTCCCCTCTCTCCTGGCTCCCATTTCCTATGACATGACTTCACAGAGCAGGAAATTACTTCACAGAACAGGATTCTGTGAGTCCTAATGTCAAAAATTTCTGTAATGAAGTGTTTTCCCTCAGTAGACATGAGGAATAATACATGAGGGAAGAGGACTTTGTCCATCATGTTTTGTATTTTTAACCTTGCCGCTAGTTTCTTATTTGTCTCATTGGAAAGAGACAAAGAAACAAAGAAAAATGGATAAAACTCTCAGCTCAGCTGAAAAAAAACCCCAAACATGATCTCAGAGTTGAGCATGAAGACAACTGTCTTTTTCAGAGTGTATTCTTGTCTTATCAAGGTAAGAAAAGGCTCAACTGCTCTTCTCTAGCCTTATAAAATACAAAAGGCTAATCATAATGATTACACTGAATAGTTTGTTTACACTGAAATGCTTAGTTTGACAATCGTTGACTTAAAAAATAAGTGTGATTCAACTTGAAATCCAATTTAACTTACCTAAGAACATCAAAATCAATGCATGAAGAAGCACTTCCTAAGTAAAAGAGCTTCCTCTGATATATAATTTCCTAGCTATTTTTATTACGTAAATATCTTGCAGAATTCAGTCCTTAGCACTAGAATTACTGTATCAGCTGTGAAAAAGGGTGAACTTTAAAACAAATACTGGCAAACTGAACATTTTAGTTGGCTCACCTCGTATGTGTGAACTTGCTCGTTTGTTACAGCAAAAATTAATAGAACATTGTTTTGCACAAGTTTGTCAATTAATTGTCCAATTGTGGGATACTCCTGCAAACAAACAGAAGAGAGCCACATAAATGTTTTTCATGTGCATCCAGTTGCTAATTATCTCCCATGAAACACACATTCAAATGATCATAATTAACACTGTATTCTCTGTATAGTATAAACTATAATTATGCACTACATGTATACAAAAAAAAAGATAGTGTATATAATTTCCTCACATTGTTTTTAAGGAAACCCCTTTGAGAAAAGTACAGTGCCAGTCTCCATACTGGGACACTAGGCTCAGTAGCATCTCTGATACACATATATAATCCAAAGAATAGCACAGCACCAGAGCAACTGGGTATTTGTTGCACACTGACCACCATAGTGTGTATATTCAGCATTTCTGAACACTGAATCTTAAGCTGGTATGTTCTCCTACATGAACAGTGTCCTACAAATCCCTGAACTCCTCCTGAATTCACACCCTTACAGGGAACATGATTAATAAAAATTTTGCCTTCCCTGCAGAAGGAAATATTAGTCAGCTCCATTCCCTGTGTTTTCCAGGTTAGCAGGAATAAGATTTGTGCTTTCTTTCTTCCTAGTTATAATCTATCCTAACTCTATACAAACACATTTTTCTATTTTACTGACATGTGCAATTACAAATAAAATAGATTACATGATATCTGGATTCCCCAATTTTTACACGTTTCAGTAATAAAGGTATACTTTCATTACTTTTCTAAGTTGCTCATGTTAGTCTTTAAATTTCCAGAATGCAATAGTTGTACAAAATTCATAGTAAATTACCAGAACAGTTGACATGGAATATTCATTATTGTGGTCCAAATGACAGTTCCCATCATTAGGAATAACAATCCCTGCCAGTTTACTGTCCATCCCAAAATGGGAATCAGCATCACTCACAAACACCAGCAAATGTAGAGAATCATTCCTCCATCCAATTTTTTCCTGTCATTTAAAATACATTAGTTTAGCAAGCTGTATTGCACTTACAATAAAGAAAAGCAGCAAAAGATTTAGAGAATGGCACCTCAATAAATGAAGGGATTCATTTTCAAGGGAATGTCAAAAACATCACAGCATCTCTTAACAGATGATGTTCATTCCATTGTCTTTGGCTAACATTTTGTCTCCCCATTCCTGTGTTTAATAACATGGCTGGCCATGTTCATGTCAATCTGCTTACTACTCTAAATGTAGTTAATCAAATTAAAGAAAAAAACAATCAAGAAAACAGACCCAGTAATTATACACTTGTGGTGTTTTGTTGTTTGGTTGGTTTTTTTTTTATCCCTGGCAATTAAAAAGAAACACTCAAATATTACAATATGCATGTTTTACTTGATACAGCTAGAAGTATTTTTACACAAATCTAATGATGCTCTTGGATTGCATTAAAAAAGCTTGAAAAATAACGATCTGCTGCTTTGAAATACAACCGTATAATACTAGAAGTGGTAATATACAGAATGATTAATATTATACCTAGAAGTTTCAATTACCTTGCAAACAGCTGCCTGCATAATTGCATCGAATCCTCCCTCTGGAGTGTCTATATTAGCAGAGATTTGCTGTCCTTTCACAATTTCATTGAATTTTTCAGCATCATTTGTTAGTGGCAAAACATGTTTGTATCCAAAGGTGGGTAAGCACTCATATGGTACACTTCTACAAGATAAATGAGACAGCTTATGGATAATACAGAGTAAAAAATCACTACAATGGCTACTTCACAGGCTTGTCTGGATTAGTTTTTGGTCATGTATCTCTTTTCTGTGTCTGAGATAGACCTAGTGAAAAACGTAAGACAATCAAAGAGCATCCAGTGAGGTGGGCAATGCAAACAGGTCTGCATAAAGTCTGGGAAATGCCTCCTAGAGCAGAGTAATTCAGCCAGTTAACAACATGCAGTCCTTGCCATGCTCCCTGCTGCACCTTGTTTCCATACTCAGAAGGATCTGTAGTCCCTCAATGACACTCAGAGAGTACCACCAAGCTGCTGCAGTCCTGCTTCAGGCTGCAGAGCACAGCTGCTCCTCCACGTAGGTTAGCAAAGGGCTAGGCGGCCTGGTTTTGGGGGATACTGCTAGACTTTAAGGAGAAAAAAAATGAGGAAAACAACATTGATGGGTAAATGAAACTGCTATTCTGTGTTGGGTTTGAGTTTGCATCTTCTTAGTATAGCAATGTAATAAAATTCTTATCTATATACATATATTATAGCAAATTAAAGAAAAATACATAATTATTCTGCATACCTGTGTGTTAACCCATTAAGCACATCTGTAACTAGCAGCAAAAGCTAAAGCAGAATGACTCCCAGATTCCTCTCTCCAAATAGCATAAGACTCAGCAGAATAATGATTAGAGTGTGAAAGTAAAAGAAACAGATCTTGTTTCCCAAACTGACTCATTTACAGCTGGAAGAGGGTAGAGATGCCAGTGAGGCTGTTGAATTGAATTTTATCCTAAAGATTAATATTATGACTTAATGTTGGCATGCAGATGTAGGTATTCTCCCTGCCTACCTGCAAGGGTTGTTTATTTCTGCAGCTGTAGTTTTGATAAATGGTGAAACCGGTTTTTCAACAAAAGATCCAAACCCCAGTCTGAAGTTGCTTGTCAGTTTTGACATTTCTTTAGAAAGAGTTGAACCCAGTTCTTTGATTGTATTCAGATCATCATCCATGGAGGCTGAAAGATCCATGAGGTAATAGAGATCAATTGGATAATCTTCAGTTTGGCGGACTTTGATCTGTATTGTTTCTTCATGTCCTATTAAGGTCATGGGAAAATGGGATACATATTAGCACTTCTACACAGCAGTTATGAGCAATGCCAGTTTCTTCATAAACTTACATATATGGTGAAAATCTAGTATTTTTAAATCACCAGTAGAATTAACAAAATAACTTCAAAAATCCTCTTTCAACAAAAATCTCAAACGGAGGTCTGAAAAATTAAAAGCAGTTCTAGTGTTGTTTTTCTAAACTGTTCTTCAGTAAAGCCATAAGCATAGATTTACAACTGGTTGCTATAATTTGAAAAAATACGAGAACATCATTTCAGCAGTACGCAGCTTTAGAAAATGTAGATATGAAGCTAATTGAAACTAAAGGTAGCACTTATGGGACATACTATGTACTTTAGAAATGTAAAGAAAACACAGATTTTATTCTCGCTTACAACACTATGATATGACCTAACTGGGTGTCTCTTACGTTTCTTTATTCCAAATTTTCTCCAGGAAAAATTCACATCTCAGGGACCCCAAAGTAGGTCTGGAGCATTTCCATAAATGTCACTGGTACCTTGTAAATCCTCAAAGCAAGATTTTATGCTGCCTCTGAGATATGCTGTTTGCGAGACCTGCGGGGGAGAGGCACAGGAGCAGGGCTTGGGGGGGGGGGGGGTCCATTCTCTCCCTGCCACCTCAATGGCAAGAGAATAGAAGAACTAAAAAACCATATCCTTACTTTTATGATGTACCCAGCACTTCTGGAAGTATTTTGAACTCAGTCGAACCTAGTTTTCATCTGCTGATAATTTTGAACTCAACATAGGTTTTTTACCTTTATTCTATCAAGATTTTTTTTAGACCATTCAGTCTGAGAAGCTTCAGTATATCACATTGGCTGAAAAAAAATCCCACGTCTATGAACTGACTTACCTGGTCGCAGCCTGAGAGTTAATTTTTGAGGAGAAATCTGTGTGATATCAGAATTGTTCTTCTGGGTTGCTACAGTTAGGGGCTTGTTTCTGTGAATTTCTACTTCTGAAACAGGAAATTCAATCAAATTCAACTGGCATCCTTTTGACAAAAGGTTTTCTGGGGTATCACACCTCCTGTGAATTCCAGCCGAGTCTGTGTAATTCTAAAGCAAACAGGAGAAGGAAGGGATGAGTTAAATATATTTATTGACCAGCCACCAGCACCTGGCTGATGAAAGGTCAATCCAATGCAGGGAATAGAAGCAAAGGTGCAAGTTAGCGCAAACTAGTGTAGAAAGAGATCTAGGTGGCACAGAAATCTAAATCTGCCCTTCATGGATCATGTCACACAGGTGTATAATTAATGTAACTTACACCGATTTGGTATCCTGGGAGAAACTGCTCTATTGTTGGGGAATGGGAATTGTGCCACATTGCATTTGGCTTCTCGCAGTACTGGGAATGATAACACAAAGCCCCTACAAGCCCCCGTTTTTTCTGTTACAGGATTATGCCGCAAATTTATCAACCTTTCCTAAACAGTTTTGAACTGCTGATGGAAAAACATCATTTAATAACAGAAGAGGTCTCGCAGATAAAAAACTCCTACAAATCTTGTGACAAACTGACAGTGGGGTACCCAGTGTTCACTGCTTTTTTTCTGACCTACTCTCTCCTCCACACTCATTTAACATGTTCACTGAAGCAGGTACCAAGTCCTTGTTACACTGCCTGGTGCCCCAAAAGCACCACAGTCTCCCTCCCTCGCTCCCCAGTGCCGGCGGGGCTCCCGGCGTGCCCGTGTCTATCTGGTTACGTTTGGCCCAGCTTCCTACTTGACCTTCTCCAGTCTGGAGGAAATCACAAGCTTATCAATACCAGTTGGACAGCTTGAACTTTACTTTTGTTACTCATTTCAAAGCACTTGACATGCATTCCTTTCCACCACACCGCTGCAGGGTAGGTAGTATCCCTGTGTAGCAGTGAAGTTAATGGTTAGTTTTACAAAGAGGCTTCTTTTTCCCAGAGATATGTGTAGAGTTTAGATCCTCAAAATTGGTCAGCTGCCTCCTGAACTGGAAACTGCTCTGGCCTGCAAGACCTTTTGACCATAACCAGGGCAATACCTGGCAGAACCGGCACTGAAACATTAAATTCTTGGCTGATGGTCATGGGCCTATACCATGGGGCCACTGTTTTCTCCTGAATTTGGGCAATAAACCTGGGGTTCAGTCATTAAGTCATAAATATTCTCTGAATTCATTCGGTGAAAAACTTTCCATCCAAAGCAAAACAAATAAACTTTAAACCTATTAAAACCAGAACTAGGACCCCTCTTTCCACCAAAATATCACGCCTCATGCCTGAAAATTATCAGGGATCTTACGTATTTTGGTGGAAGCAATGTTGAGACACCTGATGGGAACAGTGGTTTATTATCCTCAGATCAAATCTGTTGTCTTTGCTCAGGCAAAACTCTTGCCAACAAGTTTCTTGAATACGGTGTGCATAAAGATCATGTACCCTTTCAAAACTTTCACAGGGACATCCATATCATCTCCTTTAGTTACATGCTTTATAACTTTTCAAAACGTGTGAAGAGGCAAAGTCATATTTCAAATACAATTACAAGGTATGGTTTTATCCTACAGAAAACAGTGGTTTCTTTGGAGGCACTTGTGTTTACTCTGACACTAAAGCTCCTAGAAATTTGCACGCTTGATGTGTCATTCTCTAAGAAACAAGTGAATGAGCCTATGAAAAAAGAAAAAAATCATGTTTACTACTCTGAAGTTTTCAATAGTTCCACAGTTTTGTTTTGTTTTGGTTTTTCAAATCAATAAATTGTGTTTCATTCTTGTTTTCTGAAAATACAGGGCATTAGTCAAAATGATGTGATCAGATTTCATTTCAAGAAAATCCTGGTTTGGTTGTTAAGTACAAACATAAAATCTACTGCAAACACACTAATGTGGGTGGAGTTTTTTCTCATGGTAACATTTTTTTCAGATGGCTATATTATTTTTAGAAAATTTATTTTTTTAAAAAGTGCTGTTTGGTCTTTGTCAGCTATTTCATAAAGCAGTATGTTAGTCCCATCCTAGGTATCATTTTGCTATTCAAAAAAGCAAGAAATACTTTTAACAGCAAAGGTGTAAATTAGAAACTATCATGAAAAATACTTATTTTATTTCTCTATTATTTCTGGCAAGTTTTTAATTGTGATAGCTGACTATCTTGCCAACATTAATGAACTAAGACCTATAATGTTTACTGTGAAGTTGGGAGATATAATTTAGCATCATTTGCAGGTGAAAGTTTTAAAAGCAGAGATGTTAAGTGACTTGCCCAGGGTTACACAGAAAGTATGCAAGTCTACAACAGATATATAGCAAACAAATCCAGATTTTTTTTTTAAGCCCAATGTTTTAGCCAAAACACTTACACCTATAACATATTAATTATAAAACTGACACTATCATCATACTTAAAATCAACCACAGATTAATCATGTGTATACGCAAACTGACTGGAGCACCTTCTGTTTACACTGTCTGGCTTGGCATGTAACATGTAAGATGCAGTCTGGTCTCTGACTTGATGTCTGGAGCTTCATCATCCACGCCGTGGGTGAGCCAGCCCTGAGGCTGATGACCTGAGCCCCTCTAACAGCACTTTTATTTCTGCCTTAGATGAGGAAGGTTGGGTTTTTTAAAAAAAAAAAAACAAACAACAACAATGAATAATAGACCATAAAGGCTAGATTGAATTCCACTTTTGATCCCCATGAAGGCTTCAGTAAGCGCTGCATGCATTACAAAACCACGGGCTGACCCAATTAAGTCAATACTTCATCACTCAGAGCTACTACAAACAGTTCAAGTCTTACTTTGAAATTTTTTTGTATCATTTACTCTACCTCTTGAAAACACCAAGCGCAGTGTGGTCCGGAAAGCAAACAATCTTCACAAGTCACTGCACTTTCCTGAGAACAGATCCCTAAATTTAAATCCAAGAAGATAAAAGCCTATTAATGATGTGTTTAATCATTCAATTTATGAAGAATCCTGTCATTTAGAGAATGTGGGAGGTGAAAAATACACACATTTAGCCATATTTAGGATTACTGATAAAATTCCTTCATAATGGTACTTCTATTGGTAGAAGATTAACTCTCTAATAAAAATTAAAAACCCACAATTGCTGGCAATTTACATACTTACTGTTGCATGCTTTACGGATCGCATTCACTAAGAACATGCCACTTGGTTTTTCCAGCACACCTGATAAGGTGCTATGTGTGTTTCTGGTACGGTGCAGGTAAGACATTTCCAACATAACCAAGGATATTAAAAGAACAGATTTATGTTCACTCTATATGCTTAAAATTGCTTCACTCAGGTGTGTAGATACTTGATATGATTTTAATTTATTGTGCAAGTACCAGTGAAACAGTCACATGCATGGTATTAAGTTTCTCAGTGGATCAAACAGTGATTAGTATAACCCAAATTGCTCAAAGCCCATCTCTCTCATACATATTGTACTAAGTAATGACCACATAAATCTTAGATGAATTTGCAGGGTAGCCCTACAGCAGTCTGTCAAAAAAACCCCAAAAACCAGAAGTCATTAAACAGAAAGCAGTGATTAAATACAGGAGACAGAAATATATTTTGTGTCAACTTCAAGCAAAAAGCAATGCAAAAATGGTTTTGAAAAGGATCTCCCTACCCCTGAGCCTTACCTTGCGCATAGTTATTTCTTTGCAGAAATAGGAAACAGAGGCAAAGCAATTCAATCCCCATTCGTTTTCAGTGCTGGCTGCGTGACAAAAAAATATTAGTGTGTTAATTATTGTCCATATAAAGCTAGAATGTCGTAAAAATCATACATTCCTGGAGGGTATGTTTTCAGATGTCACCTACACCGGATCGCGAGGAAACTTCAAGCCTACCAGAAGAGACCATGAATAAAAGTGAAAACAAGGGCTACCTGGGCAGGTAAAGAGGATAAGCTGTGCATAAAGTAACGTGAACACGGTTATCACTTCCTTGTTTTCCTGGACTCCTTATAAGGTATAAGGGGAAAATTCATTCAGGTGAAGATTTCTGTCAATCCCCGTCACTCTGGGTCCTAGAGCAGCCCAGCCAAGAGAGCAGGTTTTCGTGTGTACAGCAACTCTTAAAAGGCTTCTCTAAAATAATGCCTTTAATTGTTCCCTGAGGGAGTGCGTTAGGTAGACGAATCATTACGATTGCCAAGTGAGTATACCTGGAGAGATGTAAAAATCCCATTTTTTCAGATTTCCTGATGTGGAGGGAAACTTGTAAAGGCAACTGTGGAAAAAAAAAAAAGCATTCACTTACTATAATTGAGGACCTGGCTTCAGTAATTCAAGATACAGAGTACATTTATTTTATTAACATTGCAAACTGAAAAGGAAATGCTGCGGTTGTGGATTTTTTTTAATGCGTAGAAGGAGGAATAATTGCATTACTAGTTCTGCAGCTGACTTGGAAAAAAAAAATCATGCCAGCTTTAACTGCATAAGTGGCCAAATATTCTACAGCACAGCTACAACAATATAACAAGATATTGCTCTCTCTTTCCTCCTCCCCCAATCTGGAATGAAAGCAAAATATGCATTTCTTACAACCTTATTAAAGGAAATAAAATTTCTTATTTGCAGATTTCATCTCTTCCCATCTTTTATCCTCTGCTATTGTCTGTTTTGAAAATCATTTGTTCAGGACAAGCGCTCTCTTATCATAAGGGTTTGCAACAGACTCTACACAGTGCAGCATAAAATTATATTTCATCAGTTGTGTTGCTGGCCTGAAAACATGTATCCTCTTTTTCTACAGTCAGAAATCGTACCAAAGTTAACTCATAAGGACTAGGTTGCTCTCACCAAGAGAAGTGGCAGGATCAGACCTCCCTTTTCAGACTGGTAGTAGCTGCAGTCTTGGGGCAAGATGTGACAGTGGGAATGGGTCTATGCTGGTTACACTCAACATGCCTGGAAACATTCCTGGGCACTGAGGCCAGCTGGCACAGAAAGACCTGAGTTTATACTTGCAAATTGCCTATTGGGACCATTCTAGCAACCAACTTGCGCCCAGAAATTGTTTGCAGAGAGTGTTAATTGGAAGAGGTCAAAAATTCATGCCAGGGAGCATTTTAACAGTTTAATAGCATAGATAATCTCATTCTAGTGCCTGGAAATAGTCCCAGGCACATCCGATTTTACTAGTATTTACACAGTCTGTGGGTAGTTTCATAGCAGCTCAAACTGGATTACGCCAGGCCTACCTTTGCTCTGCCCTTGTGTTCCCACCCCTTTGCTCCTGCCAGTACTCATGCCCAAACAAACAGTGAGCTGAGTCAGACTGATCCAATTAAAATCCAGTCACCTTACGTGGGGAAGGTGGGGTCTACTTTTCACCTGGGTGGGTCCTCTGAACCCAGTCCAGAGCGAGTGCCCAGGTCAAGGGAGGGAGCAGGAAAGACAGGCAGAGTTGGCAGGAAAGGTGGGAATACATTAGGCTGAATTTAGCCTAGCTTAGGCTGTTATGGAACCGTATCTTAACATTTCTGTTTACAACAACACTCCTAAGTCTCCTTCAACTGCTTTCTACACCTTGGAGTGTCCTTTGTAAGGCACTTTGTAAAGCATTGATTAGATTATGTTCCCTCAGCTGGTGAAGAGGCAACGCTGCGAGGACACTGTAACTAGGTAAGGTCAAAAAGAAGTGGAGTCAACTGAAAATGTTTGCTCATAGTAAGAAAAAAATCGTCCTGTAAGTGCCATCAAAACATCTTATGTCCTGGTTTTTTAATTCACATTGTGTACGTGTCCTTTATATTCTTGCTGCGTCTACAGCCTTGCGGAGCTCAAAACCCCAGTGCTCTCCCTTTCGAAGTAGAAGGTCACTTTGTAGCTCTTACTAGCCCCTGATAATATAACAACACTTCAAAGCATGTGCTCAAAGGACTTGGTGGCAGTCCTTCAGCCCCAAAAGGTACCAGATACCAGCAGTGTCCCAGACTAAGGACCAGCCAGCTGAACGGCTGACAATTAGCAATTAGCAAATGCTTATTCTTAGATTCAAGATATCAAACTTTTTAGTGTAAAGAGAATGAATAATACAGCCTACATAAAACTTATAAATTTTGTTTGATATTATCAGTTGCCCATTTATTTGTGTGGTAATATTTCATATAGGTCTTGGCAAGGACAGCATGACTGGAGGCTAAGTGCCTGCCTCTGAATGCGATGGCTGCCAGAGACTATCTGAATAAGTCTTGCCTGAATAAAATAACTAAGTTTCTGCAAATTATTAAGAACAGACCTCCCCAGATTGTCTGGAGAGAGCAGACAAGGAAAAGAAAGTAGCAGAACAAACAACAACAAAAACACACGGCGAGGAGGCGGTGCGGGGCAGAGAGAAAAATCAAGGTCAGTTTTGATTTTTAAAAACTCACACAATGAGAAACTCACAAGACTGGACAGAGTGGGAATAAAAACCTCACTGATAGGGGGCACAGGGGGTTAAGAGAGGTCCAGGAAGGGAGACAGCATGTACCAAGAGTAGATCTTGGGCAAGGCAAGGAAACGTAGGCAGGAAGCTGACAGATGATTCTTGTTTTGAAACACCACCGAGTATCTTGTGTAATATCTAAAGGTAAGTTGACCAGGAAATTCCACTACTAATTTAATGTTGTATTGGCTTTAACCATCACACGTGCTAGAAGAGCAGAATCGCAACCCAGAGTAGCCACATGGAGGATACGTAAAAGCCTTTGAGGTCCTGGTATTGCTCGGTTTGACAGCAAGTTTCTCCTTTGTAATGTTTGTAAGACAGAGTCTTGTTTCGTTCACCCAAATTAGAGGCATCAATTCAATGAGATATTTCAAAAAGGTAGTTTATAGTACAGACAGAGCACCATTATTATTGTTTGCGTCAGCCACTACACGTATTCATTTTGCAACAAATTCTGATCTCATTTAAATCAGAGTCATGGTTTTATAATGACACATCAGAACAGAAAACAGCTGTTTATCTTTCAGCATGGGCAATGCTGAACAATGCAAGTCTGTGGTTCTTTAAAAGATAAAACTGGTATAGGATAAAATCTTTAGTGCATTTTCCGCCATACATGGCACTTGTAATACATGAAGATTGCACAGAAAGATACTCCGTTCATTCAATCAACCTTTAACAAATTCACTGGCAAGTAACTAACATTGAGTATCGAGGTACAGAAAGCAAGCAAGCTAATGTTGGGGACAGGGAAGAACAAACAAACTAAAAAACATTAGACTCAAGTTGCATTTCATTAATAGTAGTGGCTTTTTTTTTCTCTAGAACAACGGTGTATCTTTTCTGGCATACTGAGCTGAATCCACATGTCAGCCTCATGATGGGTCTGTAAAGGTTCCAGAATGGGAAGTGTTTGCCTACAGAAGCATGCCTCACCATTGGCTCATTCAAATCTAAAATTTACTTCATTTTAGAAAAAATACCAGCCTCTCCTGCAATTAGGGCATGAACTGATGTAGCATACTTACATATAGAGGGAGACCAGCCCAAGAGAAAACAACAATTAGTTCCTTTTGTGCTAGACAAAACGTGGAAGAGGAGGTATGTTAGCTCCAGTGAAAGCTTATCAGTCAACATAAGAGATCAGTATGCCCCAAGCTCATCAGAGCAAGGAAAATCTCTTTTAATTAGAAGCTGGAGAGCTATCCATATGGAGGAGAAATTCTTGTAAGCGATCTCTCAGCCTCACACACAACCCAGCTGTTAATTCCCAATGCTCTTCTCATACACACTCTCACTCTGAAAGCCTGGAAAAATATGGAGCAATTTGAAGTCTGAATGTCCCACAGGCTGAGACAGTTCTCTGAATATTTACAAAGGTGGGGGGAAGCGTCTCCTGCACTTCAGAAAACATTTCTCTCTTCTTGCCCTTCATCAGACAGTTTTGTGGGACTGGAAGCAGTGAGGTGGGGTCTCCCTTCTCTCCTTCATATACAGTGACATTCACCTCCTCAATGCATCTGTACGAGACAAAGGGCTACACTCCTTCGGTCAGAGGCAGGTTGCTTTGCATTTGAAACGTCTGGTGACTTTATTCTCTCCCTGGTTGGCTTCAAAAATCAAATCTGTCTAGAAAGCTTCTGATGATCTCTAATGGGGAATCAAAGTAGACTTTAAAAGTTTCAGTCAAACTTTTTAACCCAAAAGATAGTAACTGAAGAATATGCAAAAGTCTACAGAATGAGCGGTTAAAGTACTTTTCTCCCAAAGAAAACATATGTTCTGTAGCTGCACAGTCAAGTGCTTCCGGACTTTTGGGCCAGCAGAAATGGATGACATTTTCTTCAGAAAAAGTCTACCCAGAAGTATATTTCTCAGCAGCCTGATAGACCCAGTTCCAAAGAAGAGCAATGACAGATGTTTCAGAAGACGCCTGTCAACTAGCCAAGCAACAAAGCCTGAAAAAAGTTTCTAAGCTTGAAACTTAGATTCATCTCTAGGAACCTAGAGGTGACACGAGTAGCCACATAGCAGTATGAACGCCTTGCAAACAGACCAATCCGGCACAGATAGAAACCACACACAAATACAGCAATGACACTGGGAGTGCCTTGTGTCTACCTTTGCTGCAGCATGGGTCCTGGCAATACTTTAGAGAGAGCTGGCAAAAACATTTGCAGAGGTAGCAACAATCCCTAACAAACAGTTGCGTTTAATGGGGAAATTCACAGTGGTGGTGAATGCGACTAATCAGCAATTTTTACTTTTTTTTTAACTTGAAATTTTTTCTAGATATAAACCAATAGTATTACCTATCAAATCACTATGTAAAATAAATAAATGCATCTGGATTTATACATTTGAAATGCCAATTGACACTATTTGCTATCTCTTTCTTGGTTAATCAGCACGGTGAGAGATGGGTATTGCTCCAACAGAAAATGGCATCAATCCAAAGAAACCGCTGTAAGCATTCGGGTCCTGTACAAATGACATGGAGCCTGTGGTAAGCGAAGATCTGAACGTATGGCGACTGAGCTGCTTCACTCCAGCCCCCATGTTTTGGGGTGTACTAACATCATACCCCATTAGGGGCCTAGGACCAAAACACTGCTGTGTAGGATAAGCCACAGAGCCCACCCAAGATGTGGGCAGATGCGTGGAAAGGCAAAGGCCTCTCTTAGTCTCCAGGTGTTGTTAGCAAGCATGGCTACGCAGGATGGAGAGCAGCTTTACAAGAAGATGAGAGGCGTCTGTAGCTCCTTCCAGCAGGTCGCAGGAGCTGAAGAACCACACAGAGGAAAAGAATTTTTCCCCTCCAGCTCTGAGCAAAGCGAGGTGTTGGGGATCCATGACTCAGGCCATGATTCATGCTCTGGTCTCCTTTTGTTTCCGGAGCAGCGCGCTGCTGTTAGTTGAGGGCAGAGAGTGAAGTCAACAACCTGCTTCTGAACAAATAGAGAGGAAGAGGAGGAAGAAGGAGGAATTGCTCACAAACTGTGCGATGAACAGCAGGCAGGCAAGCCAGGGAGTTTTCAACTCGTATTTACCTTGCCCACAGCTCTGACCTGGCTGGTTCCAGCCAAGGGTGTGAGCAAACCTTTGTCCTCGGTTTCCTTCACATGGGTGAGCACCCTGAAAGATTTGTTTGCGTTTCAGATTTGAATACACTTTCACACTCAAAGCAAAATAAATCAAAGCTCCGAACTGCAGAAGGGCTCAAGTGGAACTGGTAGGAAAATCACATGGCATTTGAGCAAGACTGCCAGCCAGCCAGCCCACGGCACTCAAAACATGCCAGGGATTTCCACATAACCTAGCAAATCTGGCCTCAGTTTCTGTTTGCTTTTCGCAGTTGCATGGTACACATTTTCTTCCCCATGCTATAAAAGCCTGGCACCGGGGCACCACAGCAAGCACCTCCGTTGAGTGGGGGTGTGAGGCTGAGCATGCTGGTGGCGGGAACCACGCTGACTCCACACCGCCTCAGACCTGCACTTTAGCTGAAGAGCTTTCCTGTAACTTACTCCATTCAGACTAATGCTAAGGGCAAACTGGACCTGCTGTCCCGGTTACAGAAGGCCCAAAGTGAGCCCTGAGGCAGGCGGGTTGCAGCGGCACCAAGAGAAACACGAAGCTTTAGCACGGTCCTGCAGCACGCTGGGCTGGGCAGCAACGCGGAGGGAGGACTTGCTTTTGAAAAAGCTGGTTGGGTTGTGTAAACACAGTGTATTCAGGCCTGATTCATACAGATGGAAATGCTGAACTGCTGAGCTGGGATTAAATTACTTGTAAAAAGTGATTCCACTCTGGTCTTACACACAGAAAATACCTTTGTCTCATAGCTGACTTTGCTGTACTTAGGCCTACAGAAGTCCAGCGCTTTGCTGAAACACAGGGTTTGAAGAAGGTTAATCTAGAACCAGCAAAACAGCGAAGCATGTTTAGCTGAGCACCCAAACAGCTGCTTAAAAACTGAGGAAAATGGGCTTGGGCACTGCCTGAAACCAGCCACGTTTTCCAGGAGCTGTTCTGAAGGCGGGCCGCAGGGCCGGTGTTCACAGAGGGTCCGGCTGCAGGCCGCTCGCCCCCGCCCCGGGTGCCGGCTCCTGCTGGGGACAGAGCGGGACGGAGGGGTCGGGAGCCTCGCGTGCAGAGTGCTGCCATCTTATGGCTGCTTTGCTGCTCTGGAGCGGAGAGGCGATTACCTTAAAACTTACATGGAAAAAGGTGTTCGGATACTAACAAACAGCCCTGCTACCTTTTAGCAGTATTTTGCCTTGCTACACGTGTAAGAACCTTTGGAGAAGTTCATATCTTTGCTAAACAATTTGGTCATTTGTGTTATATCAGAGTTATAATTTTTTGTTAACATGCTTTTTTCAAATTCCTGTCACAGCAAACAGAACATTACTTCTAGTGTATTTGTTATAAGCTCAGTTACATGATTCTGAAATGTCAGCAATTGTTTCCAATATCCTTGTCAGTATAAATTATTACTGTATTTTTAAAACATCGCCTTACTGTTTTGTATGTGTTTCTTATGGAAATAGGAAGGAAATTTAAACAACAGTGCTCACTCACATGTAAACAGAAACATTTGAAAAACAACCTTATTAGTGCTTCTACACTTCTTCCTAAAGAACTGGTAAGAACAGTCAATATTATATATCTAACTAAAACCATGCAAGAGTAAGAACATGTAAATAGAACCATCTCTAAATAAACATAAAATAAACTAAATCAATTCCAAGTATTTTGGCTAAGTAATATCAAAAGGATAAGGCAGGGCAGATTTTCTCTAACAATGTTTCCAGGAGTTAAAAATTATTGATCATGTAAATACTATCAATAATATTTGATCCACTGTTACCTTATGCTTCTTATACGTTTGCAAACACATTGCTGTGCTTCGGTCGGACAGTTGGCACACAGAATTACCATAATTTTAAACCAATTTAAAAAAAAAAAAATCTTAACATTTTGTAGCATGTCAATATGTCACAGGAGGCCATAGAGTCATGTTGTCTATCTGAACCAACAAATTAACAGAAATTTAAAAAAATACTGTTGTCTCAATAGTACAAAGCAGAGGGCACAACGCTGCAAAGGATCTCATAGATACTGAAGATACATCCTTTCACCTTACACCGCTGTGTTAATAAACTTATGAAAAATCCATCAGAAGACCACTGGGACTCTAACTCTCTGGCAGAGAGGCAAATAGAAAGTGGCTCTACTCACCTTTATGGTATATGCAAGAACTAGGCGAATTCGGTATTATCCAATTTGCAAGCAAGTAAGTTCCATTTTACTGTGATACCCTCACCTACAGTGGTTTGTTCCTGTCACTCTTACTAGAAGACTGTCTCTGAGAATTCACTCTTCTCATGGCTGGAAACCTCCTCAGCTCCAGCCTGGATGGGCTAACTGTCAATTTATATCCATTTATTTTAATGACAACATTGTCTGGTAACTTAAATAACTTCTTTCCTTTCCTAGTACTTGCCCTGCCCTTCTTTCCCCTCCCCTTGATGTATTTATAGACAGCAATTGTATATCCCTCATTCTTTGTTTCATCCAGTACTACTACTCTGCATTTCTTTCAATGCTCTTTCCTAATCATGGGTGACAGACTGTTCACAGTACTCCAGAAGAGCTTTGACCAGTGCCTCCTACAATGATGTCCGCACCTATCCCTCCTTAAGTCTCCTGCATCGTATCTAAGGAGGATAATTTTTCCCTTCCCATGGCTCCATTCCAGCTCTCCCAGCATCCTTCCACAACTGACCAAGACATTATGGTCTTTCTTTGCCCAACTGACAAGCCACAATTTGTAACAGAAGTCATTTCCACCTCAGTTTGTGGCACCTGTGCTATTAAATTCTACCCCACACCTCCAGCTCTCAAGTTCCCCCACAATGTGTATATAATGATACGGATATTTTTTTCATCTGACCATGCCACTTTTAGCAGCAATGAAAGTATTAATACTTTCAGAGACTAGCCGAAACTGTGACGCTTGAAAATCTCTACCTAATCTCTAGGTAGCCCAGTAATCCTCTTTCCAGAGTAGATGGTATCATATGCACATTTCCTCAGCCCTAATACATTGTATTAAACATTTATTGCTTTCATCCCACTTTCTCCATTTTATTTCCACACCCTTATTTATTCTTTCTTTCAAAAACATGTACAAAATTTCCATACTACTAAGGTCAGGTTATTGAGGCTGTAGATGTGAGGTCACTTTTCCTCTGCTCTTCTCTCGCCTTTGATTTGGCTGATCTTTTAAGAAAAACTTGCTCCTGTAATTGAAATTTAATTTGCTCATTCTTTCAGCATTTTAGGATGGATAACAGACATTGTTCCACTATGGGCCTACTGTACTCTGGATTTACTTTTCAAATTTGTATATGCTAGATTTTATTTCTACAGATTCTTACCATCCTGATTCTATTTTTCTCCATGATCTACATGAGCCTCTTCACAGAAAAAAAGAAAAATAATTTATTTGGTTTGGGCAGTATCTACACAATCTTTAACCTCTACCCCATCATTGCCACATGCCAGACCCCCTTTTATTTGTGTGGCAGAAGAAACTTTCAGTCTTTTAAGTTTTGTTTACAGATAGTAAGCATATTTTTTTGGAAACATTTATTCATCCAATAAGGTGCTAACACCCTTCACTCTACTTACAGTGCAAAGTGCAGATTTTTAAAATATTATTTAAATTAAAGAAATCCTAATATTCAGATTCAGAACCTTCATCCACTTGACCGCTACCTAGTTTCTTTAGGTACAACACTTCAGAAGGACAACTTCCGAGAAAGTAACAGGCCTATTCTTGTTTATTCTTCCACTTATTTTCAATTTAATCAAGTTGGGATAACTTTAGTGAGGTTATTTTCTACAACCAGCTGCTTTATGTCATCACTACTTAACAAAGACCACCTAGAATAGCATCATGGTAGTCCAGTGACTGCTTAGTGATGAAGTCTGCCAGCTATTACACCCTGGAATAACTGGCTCAACCGTTATCAGTAACATTTGCTTTATACTCTATTTCTGAGCAGATAAACTCTCCTGCAATGAGACAATGCTTAGAAGTTTCTCTTTCATGCTTGCTGTCATCTGCATTAGATATATGGGTATCAGTTCCTTAGTGGTCCTTTAGAGGACCTTTAGTTTGACAAATTCCATTTTGCCTACACCACCTCTCTCTGCCTCTGTAGGTGACTTCTTTGTTATCGAGTGATGTCTCTGTACCTCTGTTTTTATTTCTAGTTTTCTTAACAGCCCACACATTGTTTAAGTGCATTTCAGCCATAGATTACCCAGCCACCATCCTTTGCTATTCTTGGAGATTCAGGGTCATACCATGTGCTGCAGTTGTAGCCTGTGTCTGTTTGCACACAATTTTTGTACACAAACATCTCAGCTCATCTTCTGTGATAATGTGCTTTTTTAATTACGTTGCTCACATCCCTTTTATTCCTCACATCCAGGCCATTCACATCACATCCCACCCGTGTCAGTACTGATTTTTCCTGTCCATTTTGCACCCATCTGATATTTCTGTCTCCCTCATATATTCACCACTTTCTCCTTTCAGAACCAGGCATGGAAGTTACAAGTGCCCCCAACCTTCTCTCCTATTTCCTAGCTTACAATCCTTTTACTGATCATACCGATATATATATATATTGTTATCAACATCACATCCCACCCGTGTCAGTACTGATTTTTCCTGTCCATTTTGCACCCATCTGATATTTCTGTCTCCCTCATATATTCACCACTTTCTCCTTTCAGAACCAGGCATGGAAGTTACAAGTGCCCCCAACCTTCTCTCCTATTTCCTAGCTTACAATCCTTTTACTGATCATACCAATATATATATATATTGTTATCCTGTATTATTTTGTAGTATGCCACATGATGTAATCATGCTATACTATATTGATATCAGTTATAGCAATCTTGGTTCCAGAAAATTAATACCACGTTTCCTCCGATGGAGTTCATCTAGTTTGTGTGAAAAATCCTCTTTCTTCCCAAAAGTTAAATGCCTTGCAACACTCCTCATAACATCAATTCTTAAGACATCTGCTGCTCTTTATTATCTTGCATGCTTTAGCACACCCTCTTCAGGAATGAAACACTGCAGCGTGAGCTTTTCCTTCAGGACAAACCTGCTCACATAGATTTCCCCTGGTTTGTGTTCTTCTCAGTGCTCCCTCCTTTATAGTCTTTTATCCTGCAATGTGAGCTGGTACAAAGTTGTATTTCATTCCAGAGATGATTGCATTGCCACAGACGCTAAAATGGCTTCTGTTTTATAAATGGAATAAATAATAAAACTGCATGCACATACTGTGCGTGCACCTGCCTGGAAAACAATCATTTTAGCTTGAAATTATGCTGTAATAGTACTGCTGACTTTACATTTATGGGGCAGTTTTAAAATAGCTTCAGTTAAAATAAATGTATTTTTGAACAAAAGAGGTACAGCGGAAGCTTGAATACACTTTTGAACTTGAATAACTATGTGAGATGTCTCATCAGTTCTGGAGATATTTTAGTCACTGGGAGTTAATCATTACCTGAAATTATGTGAAAAATCTATTCAAAGCCAGTCTACAATACAGTGTTGTGTTAGGGAAGAAACGCAGACATTGAGTCATAGCCGTGAGTTATTTAATATACTTCAGTCAGTTATGATGCGTTTCTTTCCAACATTATTCTTGCTTTTGATTTACAGTAAGATACTGATCTGATAGATGAGATTCAATTAGAGCAAGACCCTGCCGACCCTAATCAGGAGAGACGTTTGGGTGTCTAACTACCATAAGGTCACTACAAAATTTTACAACTGCATGAAAAATATACATAAGCGTAAAGAGGTTAACGAGTTAACGTTAGTTTGGAAGAGGCATCTGAATGCCCTTTTACATCAGAGGATGATAGCTGTGCTCAGTAATGTCAGAAAGCAACAGGAGAGACCAAGAAATAATTCAAACAGGTGAAACACTGGTGCTGTGGTTGCACCTGAGGACCATGCCAAGCCATGAATGTGGTTATAAGCAAATGCCAGGGAACAGCAAACACGACTTTTGGGCTAACACACAGGAGGTGCCTCCCTCCCCATTTTCTATAGACACAGTCAAGAGCAAACTGGTTCCTAACTTGGGCACATCAGACGCTTACTGCTACACAGAAGAACTCTGGGCCAGAACAAAGTCAATCCAAAAAATCATTTGTTCGTTTTATTTTTCAGCTGTCTTTCCGGACTTTGAAGCTAGGGAAGTTCCTCTCTTACTTTGTAGTGTGGGAACTTT
>NW_009625912.1:104871-116320 GCF_000690535.1 Cariama cristata | reverse complement strand
GGGAAAACACAAATGACCTGTTCTGCCCGTGTCATGTTAACCTGAAGACAAAAGGGGATGGGTACATGACCTACAAGTCAAAATCACGGTAACAATTTCAAGCAAGATTATCTAATATATAGTGCCAGCACTGGACTGAATATGCTCATAATGTCCTGTGGAAAACACAGATTTATCACGTTCTCATGACATCATCCTTTTCTGTCTCATTTTGTGAAAGTTGTTCAATATTTATGGTTTTAAACATACACAAAAGCAAACAAAACCATTGCAGTTATTTATTAAGACTGTGCTGACACACAACTACTCAGGATGCTTGTGCAGTCACATCACTGATAAAAACCACTCATTTTTACTAGGTGTCCTTCATATCAGTTTGCTCACGTGGTGTAATAAAGCCTATTTTTCCTTCATCCTGAACTGAAATTTATGTTCTCATGTGTTACCATCTGATTCATCCTTATCACTTTTATAGGAATATTTTTCTTTTCTTCCTCTGCCTCTTCAAAAACCCCCTCTTAGGTTTATTTGTGTGTTGATCAATGATAGTTTGATTTAGCTTGTGCTTCTGAACTTACCTATTAATGAATCTTTCAAGACTTGGCCTTTTGCTTACATTCTTCTAAGTTTAGTCTTCATAGTACGTTATTTTCTTTATGATCTTGGTACTGTGCTGCTTCTGTTGTTATAGTGATGCTTGAGGAAGATTGTTCCTTGGAAGAAACTGCTCTTCCCTTGCAACCAGAAAGGGTGCAGGCTCAGGGTCAGGCAGAGCATCACAAGCTCCAACCTGGGCAGTCTTCCTGGGTGAAGAAATTCCTTAGTGCAGCTCTCGTGGGAGAAATCTGACAAACTCTTTCCATTTATAATGTCTACTAATACTCTGAATAACAGCACAGGCACCACAGAAGCCTTGACTTGATTCTACAAGGACAGCAGGTAAACGTTGCCAGAAAAACAACGGTTCAGTGACAGGAACAGGGGATTTCCAAATCTGCGCCTGAAAGCCTGGGTGGAGGACGGCCAGGAAGAGGTCAGAGAAGGAGCAAAGCTTGCTGAAACTGATTTTAAACAACCATTTGAGGTATTGGCTGTGGATTTAATAGCCATTGCTATGGGATGAGATGAATTGCTGCTAGTGTGGCACTGTGGGACTTGAAGGGGGCAAGTAACATCTTCTAGGGATGATAAGGATCATGGTTACAAGTAGCTTTTCTGTCCTGGGGAGAGACAGCAGCATTTGCAGTCCTACCCTCTAGACGGTTCTGCTAAGGGAAGAAAAACTAATCTCTGTATGACCTTAATAAGACACCTCTGCAGACACAGCCAGGAGGCTTTATCATACAAGTGCCATTCCTAGGTAGTCTGGCAGGGTCTCATTTCAGGGGCAGCAAGCGTTAAATGAAACTTCATTTTGATCAGGCTCTACCTCCCAGCTGACAAGCCTGCAGATGGCCAAGTATTGCCTTGTCACACCCTTCAGACTGTCTGGGTGCCAGCAATGGGAAACAAGCCCTAAAGCAGAAACCGACCCTCAGGTTTGCACCTTTGTAACCCCGAGAAAAGGATGAGAACTGCTGCAAGAGCATCACTGCTCTGGCTCTGCCGGTCTGCTGAACTCACCTCAGCTGCTTTGGTTGTTACTGGAAAAAAGTGCTGAGCAAGTGTACAGGAAAATCTGATGCATTAGTTTGTGTTTTCTTATATATAGGATACCAGAGAGCAAGTTGGATGAGAGTTTTGAATGTCACTGAGATGCTGACCAGGTCACAGAAGTCTGATTAGAGAGGTATATTCCTATCTTCCTAAACTTTGAACATGAAATATTGTTAATGACAGGACAGGCATCTCATGAGCTTCCCCAAGTCCCTTCACTCTTAACAGATTGTGTGAATGTTTTAATTAAAGCTTTGACAGAGAAGTAGATCGGGACTACTGTATCATTTTTCCCTTCATGGCATGCTTCAGCAAGCTGATGCAGATTACTAGGTAGATGAGATATATCAATATTATAAGACACACTATGTGTCAGGCTGAACACATTAAAGGCTGATGTAAAATTTTAACATAGGTTATGACTGGTTCAAACTTATTCAGCCATCGAGAATTAATATGAAAAGTATGACTAACAAGGGTTTTTTTCAGTTTGTTTTTATATAAGCAGGTGGCTGAGGCACCTGAACAAAGGTTCATATGAGATGACAACTTTAACTCTGCTCACGTAGGAATGGTTAAGACATTTAGATCACAACTCAGAAAGATCTACATTTGCATTTTGTTGAAGACCTCGCTGTAGGTTTCTGAGAACTAGAATTTTGCCAACTTGATTTGGGGTGAGGAGCCTGTTAAGACCATCAAGTCTGGCAAAAAAAAAAAAAAAAAAAAAAAAAAAAGAAAATCTGTGTTATATAAAAAACCCCACAAGTTTTAAAAAAAGTTGTCATCCATATCTCCCAAAGAGAGAACAGATAGTGTTCAAATTGAATGCTACTTTACTCAGTTCTTCTCTTTTTGACCATTTATTGGCATTGTTAGCTAAATTTTCTTACAAAGGTATTCAACTGTAAAATTATTTTGGGTTAGATCTCAACCACAAACTCAGTCACTGAAGCAACTTACTACATTGAATAGTCCTTGACTTTACTGGCACTAACGAGGACCATATGCCCTACAAATTGTAGTAAGTATTTACATGATCTTACATACTTTGGACAATATGTTAACATGACTCATTAATCTTTATCTGTCTTTATTTTTGCTGATTTTGTTTCTTTTATAGCTCACCTCTGTCTAGACCAACACGAAACTCCTTACAAACACAAGCTTAATCATACCTAGACATGCAAGCTCAGCTGGGCAAATAGGTGATGTTCACTAGTACTTCTCATCAGATTAACAGTTTCCCTTTCTATTTCAGTAGCACGGAAATATTTTGTTCTCAGAAAAAAAGCTTTTTTTTTTTTCCCCCCTCCTTATTGTAGGCTGTGTGTTGATGAAGTATCTGATGATGACGTTCACTGCAGAGTATTATTAAAAGTACTTGCTGCAATAAGATTACTCATTCACGTTCTGCATACTTTTGGTAAGCCTCTGGTACCTCAGAAGCTGCGTCTGTCACTGGGTACAGCACAGAAGCACTTGGTGAGGTCTACAGCTCTGCCAGAAGGAAGAGGACCATTTTTTGGCATCCTGAATAGCAGTAGCTCTACAGTAGAAAGACCATTGTTCAAAAATGGCACAATCATCAGAGGTGGTGGCACAGCAAAAGAAGCGCTGAGAGCATTGCAACCAGAGACGCAAGTAACAGGTCTATTCATAGCACTGCTTTTCCCCAGGGGATGGCGTCTTGCGAGTGACTTCATTAACTGCTGACAGCAGACAGACTGCGCTGCGCTGGGAGTGAAAGGGAAACACTCATCAGATGGCCCCAGCCACAACTGAGGAAACGCACAGAAGAGATAACTGGCAAGTGTGGTGCTTTCCTCGCTGTTCAGAAGAAGTTAGTCACATCCCTAAATGTAACGCTCTATTCCTTCTCTTTTGGTAGGGCAATCTTCTTGTGTACAGACGCACTGTTTGCACAAAGGGTGCTGCTCTCGATTCAACGCACTCTTGGAAATTTCCCAGGCTGTGGAAGGTGGGGTCTGAATTCCAGATCAGTTGCTAATTGTAAGGAAAAACCCCAAATATCTTGGCATTTGTTACTTTTAATAGTCGGGAGAAGACGCCTACCAAACCTTGTTACCTGTCATTCAATGCCGTGCTGTGTTTGACCTCTCACACCGCGTGCAATAAAACTTCCCTCGCTGTGTGGCCAGCAGGATACATGCTCTCTTTGGTGCCTCCAGCATACATACTTACAGAAACGGGGTCACACAGCCCAAATGACCTATATCCTTAGAACCAGGGCCCCCCCACTCCCTCCACAAGCTTAAAAACACCCATCCCTACGAAACTGACCTTGAGGGTGTTTGCCTGCAAGTGCTCTCTGCACCCCAAAGATCATACTAACAGCTAAACAGCTGATAGCTGAAACGCAAGGTTTTCTACACACAATTACTTACTACTTTGCTCCAAAAATATACAGAAAAACACGTTGCCTTACCTGCCATTTCCCGGTACACTTGAACACGTTTCGGGCACAGAGCAGTCCCTCCGACATTGCAGCCGTCCTTGCGCCGCAGCTCAGCTTTCCGCTGGATCACAGGGAGCTTCTCTTTCTCCGCATGGCAGCTGCCTTGCTCCTTGCCAGCCCTGAAGCCAAGCCTCCTTGTTTAAAAGCACACCACCGTCCTGCTTCTTCTAACTTCGGTTTTCGCTCTGAATTCTCCAGGCTCACCAGGTGTCTGCATTTCAAACATTAATACCTTGAATATTGGCTTTCCTTAGCAGGTTTTCTACTCTCCACACTCTATCTCCTGTAGAAAATTTAAAGAAAACTGGTCTAAAATGCCATTAGTCAAAAGTCCTATTCTTCCCAGAGAAAACACTAATAGCCCTTCATAACCAAGCAGGCTATTTATAGGAATGGTGACAATGTGTCTAATCCCACAGTACAATGAGCATGAGGCAGTCCACACAAGACATGATGACAGAGGCTGTTCATAAAATCAAAACTGGAATTCATGTGCTGTACGTCAATAGTGATTTGAGCAAACACTTTCTTTCCCCACTCCAGAGGGAAGAAATAAAAGCCCTCTTAGCACAGGGACACACAGCACAATATCACTGGAATAAATAATCCATTATTTTAAAAAGTAATGTTGAAGTTATTCTGATTTTTAAAAATTTTATATTCGTTATAATCCTAATCCACTCTGTTTCATGCTCGCACACGTGCTTTCTGCCCAGGTCACACATACTTTCTGAAGGTGCTTCTTGCCCATAAACTGCATTGCAGGTTCATCTTAACAGACATAAAACTACGTTCTTTGATCTGAGTAGCAGAATACAACTAGTTTGGGTTAAACAACAGACAAGTCCCAGACAAGCCCAAGACAAAACCAGAAATGGCAGGGAGGCAGAATTACCTTAGGGAATGAGCAAGGAAGCATCGGTGCCAGCTGGGTTGCGAATCAGAACAGCAAATAGCTGTAACACTCTCTTCTAAGGTACTAAGTGGGAAGCTGGGCAGAAGCATCACAGTGTATGCATCGTTCCCCTGGGCAGGAGGTGAGGAGGGCTGAAGGAGCACTGTAAGGAAAGGAAAAGCACACAAAAAGAAGGCAGGGGTGAGATGAGGATCTAATGTAGGGTTAGGGATGCACTTAGCGGGGGATTGGAAAAACCTGAGAAGAGACAGGGAAAGGGTATTACTTAGAGCAGGGCTGGGAGCTGGGGTGCCTGGGGCAACCTGTGGTGGCACAGTGGGGTTGGCAGCTTCCTAGCCCCTTCCCCATGACCAGGCTGCCCTGCTACACGGGCAGAGCAGACCAATGCAGACCCCACAGGCTTCCCCAGCTGGGGATCCCTCACCACCAATACTGCCAGTTTCCCTCTACCTATAGTAATAAATAAAGCCACCACCCTGTCTCTGCAAGACCTAAGTAGGAAGATAACAACCAGTTCATGCTCCACCCTCCCTCATCACATCCACCCCACCCTGCCTGGGGCACAGCCCTTTGGGCTGACGCACACAGTGGGGAGGCAATGGGGCCCTGCACTAACTCTCCCGATGCTGCAAGCGCACGGGCATGTGCTGCCGCAGAATTAACACCCTGTACTGTCCTTCCCTCATCCCTGCCTTCAAAGAAATGAAATCCCTTGGCAAATTTCACTTACCTTGCATCTGTGGGTGAATCCCACCAGCAAGCTGGTGGCAGAGCTCCTGCTGTGGGGTCCCTCAGAAGGTGGGTGATGTGGGGCTCTGCAGGGCACCCCCACAAAACTCTCTCCAGCTCTGCTCAGCCTGTCCCTGCCCTGAGCCACCCTCAGATGGGGCCAGCTCAGCTGCAATGCAGCACTTGGTCAGGACAATACCTGGAGAGCAGATGGCAGGGAGGTACACTGTGGGGACCGCTGGAGGTTACTTCTTTAACACCAGTGTCACCCACGCCTGTGTCTGCTTTTTGATAGAAACTTGCCTTGGGCTGGAGATGGCTCTGTGTTCAGTCCAGCCTGTGCTGGCATGTGAAAGGACAGTGGTGGAAGGCAATTTCCTCCAAGAGCATCCAAGCTGTGGAGAGGTTTCAGAGAGGAGGGAGAGCAAACGGCAAGCAGAAAAGCTTCAGGGAACCAGGCATGGACCTGAAGTGGAACTGATAGGAGACGCAGAAAGTCAGAGTATGTGTAGTAGGTTATACTGTAAGAGAAGAGTCCCTTAGAATTGGGTGGAAAAACTAGCAGAGGACAAATTTTGCTCTGAACCAACAGTAACACTTGTCCCCTATAAACCCACATCATGGCTTTTCATTGATATGTCCCTGGAAGCTAATTTGGGCCTAAAGTTGTAAATTGGCAGCTGATGAGGAGGCTAGAAGTGCACGGAGAACATGGAAGTGGAAGGGCACAGCAAGAAAGCCCACCATGCGCCTCCAGCCAGGAGCCACACAAGGTGGGCAGCGTTTCCTGGCTCTACCCCATTTCTGGCCATTGGCTGCAGGATCCTTATCAGTCAGATACAGTGAGTCATAAATCTCCTTGGCAAGCCGTGTCCAGTGCACGGGGTGACCAAGCAGCATGTCCGTGATGTGCCGAAAGCGCAAGCTGCTCACAGCAGCTGGGGAGCACAAGGCGAGGGGTGGCGGGTGAGGTCCCCTGTGCTGGCAGCACCGGAGATCTCCCTGACCTCACACAAACCCAGCAGCCTAGATCCATGTAACAGGCACTGATGTATTTATGTTTGTATTTATATGTATTAATGTTTGTGTTTATATGTATTTATGTATATGTATTTATATAGTACAAATCATAAAGACCATTTTCCTGGGTTTTTACCATCAATATGGCACTAGGACTGTGACACCCTGGGGGATTCTATTACGTGCCCTTAAAAATGGAATTTAAATGTCTACAGAATGACTTTCTAGTAACAATTGGCAACAAAACTTCTCTCCTGAACTTCCGGGCCATGGTCAGTACAGTGGAAAAATACAATATACCATTAAGATTGTTTTAGCATAAAAGTACTATTAATTTGCCAAAAGATATTGGACCAAAACCTGTAGATACCAGGTAATTTATTAAATGTGAGGGGGTTTTTTGCTTGGTTTTAATATTTTTATTTACTTAAATAAGTGTAGTCTCTTCCTAAGTGCAGCTTGCCAAATCCTCTTTTCAGTAGAGTGTTTCTAGCTACATTTTTAGCACATGGCTCTTTCACTTTCATTTTTAATCTGATGGTTCAAGGAGGACAGGTATGCAAACTCTGACCAGCCAGGATGCCAAACACATGCTGGGGAGGACAGAATATCCTCACTCCTCAGTAGTTTTCATATGGGGCCCACACATGTGCAACTGAGGTTGAGAGTACGTTGTTGTAGCACTTACCATTTGTGCATCAATCTAACACCAAGGTTGCTGCAAATGATAACTGTGAGCTGTACTTGTCCCGCGGGTGGCATCTGCTTTCCCTTTTGGAGGAAACATTACAGAAACAATGAAGCGAGCCAAATTTAGACTCTGATACCTAGACTTGCCACCTAATAGGTGGGACTGGGTCAAGAACAAAAAAGCAATGTACATTAACAAAATTAGTATGATTAACAGCTCTGGAGAAATAATTTTTAAAGCTGTCTCATTAGCAGTACCTGAAAATGCATTTAAGGATTCTTTGAATTATATAAAAAATTCACATGAAAAGAGAAAGACTGAGCTCTTCTATATTTGGTTTGCCCATCACACTTTCCAATAGAGATGGCTGGATTTTGCCTTTGATTCTTGGAGGAATATATTGCTAATAACTAGAACCGAGTTTGTCCTTAGATGTGTACCCCAGGGAAGAAGATTACCCAAGTTGTCTGCAGTGGTAGCAACTCATTACCATAATTTTTCTTTTTTCTTCATACAGGCACAGAATGCCAAGATTGTTTTCCTTAAATAAAGATCTGAGGCTAGATTTGCTCCATATATGGTTCTGTAACTTCTGATCCTGTTGATCAATTATATTTCTTCAGTAACCCATAAGGATCAAGAGTCATGGAAAATTTGATGTTGTTAAACACAACTACATGTGCCTTAATGCACAGACAATAAGTAACACCAGAAAATATTTTTCCCGTATAAAATGCAGCCCCCCCTACCCCCAGAACTTCACTGCCTTTCTTCAGAGAAAACATTTTTTGGTAATATAAGCTTCCCTGAACCAGGTAAAGCTTGCAGCTGCAAGAACAGTGGTGGTAAACCAGAGGACATAATATGCAATGAACAAATTACCTGTAAAATTGTTTTTGACAAGTTCAGTGAAATCAAATGCAGTCACTGCTTATGACAGTCTGCCTCACTGACCATATTGAATTTGCCTAGATAGATCCCTGAGAGCAAAAACTGCAGCTGGCTGGGATAAAACTTCTCGATATAGAAGCCTAACAAATGCTCATGTGAGAACTTCATCAGAACATGGAGGATAAACTCATGTATAGCCCTGCTATGCAAAATAAGTAATAGAAGTACCTGAATATTTTATGGCATAAATTCTTCTGATGTATTCAGAACGATCAGAAATCTCAAGCCTGTGTTCCTGAAGATATTTACTTAATCTGTGGCTAAAACTTTGGGTCAAAGTAATGCTAAATTAAGTCTTATTTAGATCTTTAGATCATGATGGGCAAATATTGCCTATACTTGACTTGTAGACATAAAAGATGCTGGAGGTGGTGATAGAAGAAGTTTACGTGCTATTACTTCTATTACAGTACTACCTCAATCAGAAACAGAACTTTGTGGCAGAAATTGCACAAACATCATTAGATACAACTCATACCCAGAAACTCGACACAAGTGAATTAATTCCACAGTGACAGAGGTAAATTTGGGGGCACATACCATGCACAGAAGTTGCTAGAAAAGGGGTAAGGCAATGGGGGCGGACTCAAAGCCTGATGGAATCTGTAAGTTAAGGGCAGCACAAGTATGGACTGAGGAGGGGCTTTGTGATGCTACAGGAGTCAATGAGCTTTGCTTCTGCTCTTTGGTAAGGGGACTACTAGGCACTGTGCTGGGGAGAAATGCAGCTGCCATTCAGGGTCTGCCCCAGGCCAAGCACAGTGTCAAAAATTACTATTCAGAACAGAATCTAGTATTAAATATATGTAGCTTTATTTCATCAGTCATAAGCCTGAGTGAAGTGAAATGTAATGCAGTGTTAATAGTCTCAAAGTAGTAATAAGGAAAATTTAGATGAGTCAAACTATAATTTTCATAATTATTAAAACAGTTAACTATTGTACCATGCAGTGAATTGTTACAGGTGTCGTGTGGGACTGACTTCTTAGCAGACATCATGGATTATTTCAGTACAACTTTACAATCGCTTTTTTTAAACATTCTTAATGCAATAAAATATCTGAAAAAGCCAGAATGGGTTTTAGGCTGCATAAACAGACTATGACCTTCATCCACATTTAAAAAAGAAAAGATATTGAAGTGATGCATAGTTACAGCAACCTGACAAAACAGCTAATTTTCAAGCATACTATTTTCACAGCCAAATCAATTTCTGAAAAACCTTACAAAGTAAAGGATATGCCAGTAAACCTTTCATGTTATTCACACAAATTATCAAAAGAAATGAACTTACCTACATTTCAGAATGAGTTATGTTGTCTTTTGCAGTAAGGATCAGTATTTTATCAAGAAACTCGTTCGAACCACAGAGTAATTATTTATAAATAATTTTTTAGTTCATTAGTTGCATGTATTTTTTGTATTCTTAGCGGTAAATTACAGTGATTGTAGGTGCAGACCTAGAATATGTACTATGAAGCTTTTAACCACGCATTGCACTACTTACCATTCAGGACAGACCTTTCAATTCAGAAAGTGCTGAATGCATTACCAGGCCCATTGTCCAAAACCTCTGCTAGACATATCATTTGTCTCTGTTGCGGTAATAAAGAGATTCCTGGCATTCTGGTATTAAGAAACCAGAAGTAATATATTAGTTTTACTTTTCCTCTGCTACTTAAAAATGAACACATATGATAGAGCACATAGTTTAGAAGACTATGAAGATAGTATCCTATTGAATGACAGACTGTCTGGTTGATTTACATGAAATACCAAGTGCTTGTATGAGAAAAGGTTAAAATTAGATTGACGAGCAAATGTGCTACCAGACTGCTGGCTGACAAATGGCAAAGTTATGCCAACGTATTACTTATTCTGGAGGCGCCCAAGAAGCAAGCAGGAGGATAGTAATTCATGTGCTAGAATACATTCATGTTTAGCATAAACAAAGAGTCCTCAGGGTCTGCAACAGGAACATATTAACTATATGTAATTCCTGTCAACAAATAAGTCAGTGGAACAATTTCATTATTAGATATGGAATTTGAATGACTCATGTTTTCTTAAGTCACAAGTAGGCTGCTCTACTGTCATTTAAATTAGTTCAGAATAATGCCCTGTTGAATGACTACATTGTTCTTCCAATAAATTGACTATTGTGCTGTATCCTCCTTCCTCCTACCAGTCACACAATGAAAATACAGATTAGTCATGTAGCTTTTCATAGTGGCTCTTAGATTATAGTCTGATTGCTTCTTGGTCACTGTAAAGAGTAGTGTAGTTCAGTGGTGGCAACTCCTTTGTCTTCTTTCTTTTCAGCAACTTCTGCCGAGATCCATGCAGTCAGCTATGCTAAAGCTTATTCACTAAGAAATGTGAACTAAGGAAATTTTTAACTTGCCCAACTAAAGGCACTTTGGTTCTTAAAATTCAGCAGTGAATATGCATCACAAGCTGACCTTCATGCTCTGGGCACTCAGCAGATCTGAAAACAAAGTTCTGTGAAAGATGTGTGATAAAATCAATACATCAGAGATGCAGGACACTTCTGTAAGCATTAGCTTTAATGATTAGCAGCTGGATAATGGTGATAATGAACAATAACTAGTCAGATATGTCTCAATTTTGTCTATAAACTGCAAATATCATTCTGAAAGAGACAGAAAAAAGTTAAATTACAGACGGCTGCTAATTTGTTACTCATCCTATGCAGCTTAACCAATTACTAGTTAAAATTTTAAAAGCTGTTACTTTGTGAAGCGGACAACCCAAAACTGTATCTTTCTCCCTTTGGAGTTAATGGAAATCTGCAGCTTACTCCTGTGGATTTACACGTCGGCTATAGAGTGAATTTTTCAATATGTGAACATGAATTAAATAGGAATTTACAGAGCAGACAATATGGACTTGAACCTGCTCTGCATTGGAACAACTTTTTGACATTTTGTTAATATGAAACTACACTAAAGCTTTAACAGACCCAAACCCATTTGCCAACCTGTTT